>NW_027196181.1:95000-103792 GCF_038502225.1 Cherax quadricarinatus | reverse complement strand
CTTTGCATTTGGCAGGGTTGAATTCGAGAAGCAAGTTTCTGGGCCACATGTCCAGCCTGTCCAGGTCTCTTTGCAGTCCTGCCTCATCCTCGTCCGATTTCATTCTTCTCATCAGCTTCACATCATCTGCGAATAAGGACACTTCAGAGTCTATTCCTTCCATCATGTCGTTTGCAGGTATCAAAAATAGCACTGGTCCTAGAACTGACCCCTGTGGAACCCCGCTCGTCACAGGCACCCACTGTGATACCTCTTCACGTACCATGACTCGTTGTTGCCTCCCTGTCAGGTATTCCCTGATCCATTGCAGTGCCCTCCCTGTTATATGCGCCTGATCCTCCAGCTTCTGCACTAATCTCTTGTGAGGAACTGTGTCAAAGGCCTTCATGCAGTCCAGGAAAATGCAATCAACCCACCCCTCTGTCTCGTGTCTTATTTCTGTTACCTTGTCATAAAACTCCAGAAGGTTTGTGACACAGGATTTGCTTTCCATGAATCCATGCCGGTTTTCATTTATAATCTTGTTCTGTTCCAGGTGTTCCACCACTCTCCCCCTGATAATCTTCTCCATGACTTTGCGTACTATACATGTCAGAGACACAGGTCTGTAGTTTTGTGTGTGTGTGTGTGTGTGTGTGTGTGTGTGTGTGTGTGTGTGTGTGTGTGTGTGTGTGTGTGTGTGTGTGTGTGTGTGTATGTTTGTGTGTGTACTCACCTATTTGTAATCACCTATTTGTAGTTGCAGGGGTCGAGTCTTAGCTTCTGGCCCCGCCTCTTCACTGGTTGCTACTGGGTCCTCTCTCTCCCTGCTCAATGAGCTTTACCAAATCTCGTCTTAAAACTATGTATGGTTCCCGTCTCCACTACGTCACTTTCTAGGCTATTCCACTGCCTGACAACTCTATGACTGAAGGTTGACATCCTTTTGACTCATCTGAGTCTTCAACTTACAATTGTGACCTCTTGTTTCTGTTTCCCCTCCTTGGAACATCCTGTCTTTGTCCACCTTGTGTTTGTGTGTGTGTGTGTGTGTGTGTGTGTGTGTGTGTGTGTGTGTGTGTGTGTGTGTGTGTGTGTGTGTGTGTGTGTGTGTGTGTGTATGTGTGTGTGTGTGTGTGTGTGTGTGTGTGTGTGTGTGTGTGAGTGAGTGTGTGTGTACTCACCTATTTGTGGTTGCAGGGGTCGAATCTTAGCTCCTGGCCCCGCCTCTTCACCGGTTGCTACTGGGCCCTCTCTCTCTCCCCGCTCCATGAGCTTTATCAAACCTCGTCTTAAAACTGTGTATGGTTCCTGCCTCCATTACGTAATTTTCTAGGCTATTCCAATGCCTTACAACTCTATGACTGAAGAAATACTTCCTAATATCTCTCTGACTCATTTGTGTCTTCAACTTCCAATTGTGGCCTCTTGTTTCTGTGTCCCCTCCCTGGAACATCCTGTCTTTGTCCACCTTGTCTATTCCACGCAGTATTTTATATGTCGTTATCATGTCTCCCCTGACCCTCCTGTCCTCCAGTGTCGTCAGGCCGATTTCCCTTAATCTTTCTTCATAGGACATTCCCCTTAGCTCTGGAACTAACCTTGTGGCAAACCTTTGTACTTTCACTAGTTTCTTGAGGTGCTTTATCAAGTGCGGGTTCCAAACAGGTGCTGCATACTCCAGTATGGGCCTGACATACACGGTGTACAGTGTCTTGAACGATTCCTTACTAAGGTACCGGAATGCTGTTCTCAGGTTTGCCAGGCGCCCATATGCTGCAGCAGTTATCTGATTGATGTGGTGTGCTTCCGGAGACATGCTCGGTGTTATACTCAACCCAAGATCTTTCTCCTTGAGTGAGGTTTGCAGTCTTTGGCCACCTAGCCTATACTCTGTCTGTGGTCTTCTGTGCCCTTCCCCTATCTTCATGACTTTGCATTTGGCAGGATTAAATTCGAGAAGCCATTTGCTGGACCAGGTGTCCAGTCTGTCCAGGTCTCTTTGAAGTCCTGCCTGGTCCTCATCAGATTTAATTCTCCTCATTAACTTCACATCATCTGCAAACAGGGACACTTCTGAGTCTAACCCTTCCATCATGTCGTTCACATATACCAAAAATAGCACTGGTCGTAGGACCGACCCCTGTGGGACCCCGCTCGTCACAGGTGCCCACTGTGATACATCATTACGTACCATGACTCGTTGTTGCCTCCCTGTCAGGTATTCTCTGATCCATTGCAGTGCCCTTCCTGTTATATGCGCCTGATGCTCTAGCTTCTGCACTAATCTCTTGTGAGGAACTGTGTCAAAGGCCTTCTTGCAGTCCAAGAAGATGCAATCAACCCACCCCTCTCTCTCGTGTCTTACTTCTGTTATTTTATCATAAAACTCCAGAAGGTTTGTGACACAGGATTTGCCTTCCGTGAATCCATGCTGGTTGGCATTTATACTCTTGTTCCATTCCAGGTGCTCCACCACTTTCCTCCTGATAATCTTCTCCATAATTTTGCATACTATACACGTCAATGACACAGGTCTATAGTTTAGTGCCTCTTTTCTGTCTCCTTTTTTAAAAATGGGAACTACATTTGCCGTCTTCCATACCTCAGGTAGTTGCCCAGTTTCCAGGGACGTGTTGAAGATTGTTGTAAGTGGCACGCACAACATATCTGCTCCCTCTCTAAGGACCCACTGGGAGATGTTGTCCGGTCCCATTGCCTATGAGGTATCGATGTCCCTTAGCAGTTTCTTCACCTCCTCCTCATCTGTATGTATGTCGTCCAACACTTGTTGGTGTATTCCTTGCTGGTGTCCCCATCTGGTCTGTCCCCCCAGAGTCCTTCCTGTCTCAACTGTAAATACTTCCTTAAATCTCGTATTGAGCTCCTCACATACCTCTTGATCGTTTCTTGTGAGTTCTCCACCTTCTTTCCTCAGCCTTATCACCTGGACCTTGACTGTTTTCTTCCTCCTAATGTGACTTTTCGGGTCAGATTTAACTTTCCAAGCTATGTCGGTTTCATACTGTCGCTTGGCCTCCCTCCTTATCTGTGCATACTCGTTTCTGGCTCTTCTGCTAATCTCCTTGTTTTCCTGGGTCCTATGCCTCCTGTACCTTTTCCATTCTCTGTTGCACTTAGTTTTTGCCTCCCTACACCCTCGGGTAAACCATGGACTCGTTTTGGTCTTCCTATTATTTCTCTTTCCTTTGGGAAAAAAACTTTCCTCTGCCTCCTTGCACTTTGTTGCCACATATTCCATCACCTCGTTTACTGATTTTCCTACCATTTCTCTGTCCTACTGAACCTCCTGCAGGAAGTTTCTCATACCTGTGTAGTCCCCCCTTTTATAGTTTGGCCTGTCCCCTTCAGTTCCTGTTACCTTCTCCACTTGTAACTCTACTATATAATCAAAACTCAGAACCACGTGATCGCTAGCTCCAAGGGGCCTCTCGTAAGTGATGTCCTCAATGTCTGAACTGCTCAGGGTGAACACAAGATCCAGTCTTGCTGGCTCATCCTCCCCTCTCTCTCTGGTTGTGTGTGTGTGTGTGTGTGTGTGTGTGTGTGTGTGTGTGTGTGTGTGTGTGTGTGTGTGTGTGTGTGTGTGTGTGTGTGTGTGTGTGTGTGTGTGTGTGTGTGTGTGTGTGTGTGTGTGTGTGTGTGTGTGTGTGTGAGTGTGTGATTGTGTGTGTGTGTGTGTTTGTGTGTGTGTGTGTGTGTGTGTGTGTGTGTGTGTGTGTGTGTGTTTGTGTGTGTGTGTGTGTGTGAGTGTGTGTGTGTGTGTGTGTGTGTTTGTGTGTGTGTTTGCGTGTGTGTGTGTGTGTGTGTGTTTGTGTACTCACCTAGTTGTACTCACCTAGCTGAATTTGCAGGGGTCGAGTCCAAGCTCCTGGCCCCGCCTCTTCACTGGTTGCTACTAGGTCACTCTCCCTGAACCATGAGCTTTATCGTACCTCTGCTTAAAGCTATGTATGGATCCTGACTACACTACATCGTTTCCCAAACTATTCCACTTCCTGACTACTCTGAGGCTGAAGAAATACTTCCTAACATCCCTTTGATTCATCTGTGTCTTCAACTTCCAACTGTGTCCCCTTGTTACTGTGTCCAGTCTCTGGAACATCCTGTCTTTGTCCACCTTGTCAATTCCCCTCAGTATTTTGTAAGTCATTATCATGTCGTCAGTGGTCAGTCAGTGGTCAGTGGTCAGTCGTCACGTGAGGTCACAGACCCTGAGCTGCTTTGGGGATTAGCGTGGACGGTTACAAAGCATGGCTTGCTTCTGCAGTGTTTTAAAAACTGAGGTTGGAGAGTTGAAGGAGGAGGTCTTGCTTCTCCAGGAGGAGATTAGGAGGCTGAAGGTCCACCTCAATGGGTCTGGGAGAGAGTGTGAGGTGGCTGGAGTTGTGGGGAATGAGACTTCTAGCAGTGAGGTGCAGTCTGTCTCTCGCTGTGAGGAGGCTGTAGTTGGGGAGGTAGCAACAGCTACCAGCAGTGAGGTGCAGCCCAGCACCTGCTGCAAGTGGCGAGTTGTTCACAGTAATGGGAGGCGCATCAGAGTAAGGAAAGTTAAGAGTGAAGATCTGAAGGTAGGAAATCGCTTCTCTGTTCTCCAGGATGAATGTACTTCAGTGGCCAGTGAAGGTAAGGGTACTACTGCCCCTGCTAATGAAGGTAAGCGCATTCTTGTGGTTGGTGACTCTCAGGTAAGATATATTGACCGTGCTTTTTGTAATAGGAATAAGAAGATGAGAGATAGAGTGTGCTTCCCTGGAGCTGGTGTTGGGGACATTGTCAACAGGCTGGATAATATCATGTCAGGTAATGGGAACAAGCCCATTATCTGTCTCAGTGCTGGTGGAAATGATATTGGGAAGGGTAGGAGAGAAGAGCTGCTAGATAAGTACAGGTCAGCTATAGATTTCATTAAGTCTAAGGGAGGGATCCCAATCATATGTAGCATCTTGCCTAGAAGGGGAGTAGGAAATGAATGGTTGTCTAGGGCAATTGGTGTAAATTGCTGGCTAGACAGATACTGCAAGGAACTTGCAATCCCATTCATTGACAACTGGAACAACTTTTATGGCAAACATGATATGTATGCAAGGGATGGGGTACATCTCTCTGGGGCTGGGGTGGTAGCACTTGCAGACTCGATTGAGAAGGCCATTGGTGAAATGCCTATGATTTTAAACTGATGGAAGATAGAGGTATGGGTGTGTGTGGGAAACAAGCAGGTTGCAACACTAGGGTTGGAAACAGTAAATGTATAAAAGGCATTCAGCATGAAGTTATAAATAAAGACAATAGAACAGGTCAGCTAACAAAGGGGGGCAGCAGAGGGCAGCAAGGGACTAGCTCCCTTAAGGTTTACTATACTAATAGCAGGAGTGTTAGAAATAAGATAGATGAGCTAAGATTAATTGCAAGTGCAGGAAACATAGATATTATTGCTATAACAGAGACCTGGCTCAATCTGAAAGATAGAGAGATGCCCTCTGAATGTCACATACAAGGCTATAAATTATTCCACACTGACAGGGTCAACAGGAAAGGTGGTGGAGTAGCGATGTATGTCAGAGACAATTTAAATTGTTGTGTAAGACAAGATATTAAATTAGAAGCGTCAGCCACTGAATCTGTTTGGTTACAGCTTCTCGAGGGCCGAGAAAAACTAATTTTGGGTGTGATTTACAGGGCCCCAAATCTTGATAGGGAGTGCAGTAAACTTCTATGGGACGAAATTCGTAAGGCATCTACATACGAAAATGTTGTGCTAATGGGAGATTTCAACTATAGACAGATTGACTGGAGCAATTTGACAGGAAATTTAGAGTCGGGTGACTTTCTTGATACCATCCAGGATTGTTTTTTAAAACAGTTTGTGACAGAGCCAACTAGGGGAAATAACCTCCTTGACTTGGTTCTTGCCAGTAGGGAAACACTAATTAATAATCTTGAGGTTAATGATGAGCTTGGGGAGAGTGATCACAAATCACTCAGTTTTAATATATCATGGAATTCCCCTAATAATGGCAATCAAGTCTCCGTCCCTGACTTTCGCTTGGCTGATTTCATAGGACTGAAAAATTACTTAGGTGGGCTGAACTGGAATGACCTGACTAAGGGTCAGGTAGGTGGTGATGGTTGCCGATATGATGCTTTCCAGGGCATAGTTCTAGCTGCTCAGTCAAATTATGTTCCAAATAGGGAAATCAGATCAAACAAAAATGATCCTAAATGGATGAACAATAGATTAAAATATCTGATTGGTCAAAAGAGAGGCATATATAGGCAAATCAAAAGAGGAGAGGGGCAATTAAGAAATCGATATATTCAGTTAAAGAGAGAAATAAAAAAGGGAATTAGAAAAGCAAAAAGAGATTATGAGGTTAAAGTTGCAAGAGAATCGAAGACTAACCCAAAAGGATTCTTTCAGGTATACAGAAGTAAGATCAGGGACAAGATAGGCCCACTCAAAAGTTCCTCGGGTCAGCTCACTGACAGTGATAAGGAAATGTGTAGAATTTTTAACACATACTTCCTCTCAGTTTTTACACAGGAGGATACCAGCGATATACCAGTAATGATAAATTATGTAGAACAGGACGATAATAAACTGTGCACTATTAGGGTCACAAGTGACATGGTCCTTAGGCAAATAGATAAATTGAAACCTAACAAATCCCCAGGCCCTGATGAACTGTATGCAAGGGTTCTAAAGGAATGTAAAGAGGAGCTTAGCACACCTTTGGCTAATCTTTTCAACATATCACTACAAACTGGCATGGTGCCAGATAAGTGGAAAATGGCAAATGTGATACCTATTTTCAAAACAGGTGACAGGTCCTTAGCTTCGAACTATAGACCAATAAGCCTAACCTCCATAGTGGGAAAATTTATGGAATCAATAATTGCCGAGGCAGTTCGTAGCCACCTTGAAAAGCATAAATTAATCAACGAATCTCAGCATGGTTTTACAAAGGGGCGTTCCTGCCTTACGAATTTATTAACTTTTTTCACTAAGGTATTTGAGGAGGTAGATCATGGTAATGAATATGATATTGTGTATATGGACTTCAGTAAGGCTTTTGACAGGGTCCCACATCAGAGACTATTGAGGAAAATTAAAGCACATGGAATAGGAGGAGAAATTTTTTCCTGGATAGAGGCATGGTTGACAAATAGGCAGCAGAGAGTTTGCATAAATGGGGAGAAATCAGAGTGGGGAAGCGTCACGAGCGGTGTTCCACAGGGGTCAGTGTTGGGCCCCCTGCTGTTCACAATCTACATAAACGACATAGATGAGGGCATAAAGAGCGACATCGGCAAGTTTGCCGATGACACCAAAATAGGCCGTCGAATTCATTCTGACGAGGACATTCGAGCACTCCAGGAAGATTTGAATAGACTGATGCAGTGGTCGGAGAAGTGGCAGATGCAGTTTAATATAGACAAATGCAAAGTTCTAAATGTTGGACAGGACAATAACCATGCCACATATAAACTAAATAATGTAGATCTTAATATTACGGATTGCGAAAAAGATTTAGGAGTTCTGGTTAGCAGTAATCTGAAACCAAGACAACAGTGCATAAGTGTTCGCAATAAAGCTAATAGAATCCTTGGCTTCATATCAAGAAGCATAAATAATAGGAGTCCTCAGGTTGTTCTTCAACTCTATACATCCTTGGTTAGGCCTCATTTAGATTATGCTGCACAGTTTTGGTCACCGTATTACAGAATGGATATAAATTCTCTGGAAAATGTACAAAGGAGGATGACAAAGATGATCCCATGTATCAGAAACCTTCCCTATGAGGATAGACTAAGGGCCCTGAAACTGCACTCTCTAGAAAGACGTAGAATTAGGGGGGATATGATTGAGGTGTATAAATGGAAGACAGGAATAAATAAAGGGGATGTAAATAGTGTGCTGAAAATATCTAGCCTAGACAGGACTCGCAGCAATGGTTTTAAGTTGGAAAAATTCAGATTCAGGAAGGATATAGGAAAGTACTGGTTTGGTAATAGAGTTGTGGATGAGTGGAACAGACTCCCAAGTACCGTTATAGAGGCCAGAACGTTGTGTAGCTTTAAAAATAGGTTGGATAAATACATGAGTAGATGTGGGTGGGTGTGAGTTAGACCTGATAGCTTGTGCTAACAGGTCGGTTGCCGTGTTCCTCCCTTAAGTCAATGTGACCTGACCTGACTAGGTTGGGTGCATTGGCTTAAGCCGGTAGGAGACTTGGACCTGCCTCGCATGGGCCAGTGGGCCTTCTGCAGTGTTCCTTCGTTCTTATGTTCTTATGTTCTTATGAACAGGATTTCCCCTCTCTGAAACCATGTTGTCTGCTGATGATGAGATCGTTCCTTTCTAGGTGTTCCACCACTCTTCTCCTGATAATCTTCTCCATGATTTCGCATACTGTGCATGTCAGTGACACTATTCTGTAGTTTAATGCTTCCTGTCTGTCTCCTTTTTTAAAGATTGGGACTACATTTGCTGTCTTCCATGCCTCAGGCAATCTCCCTGAATATTGTTATTAGGGGTACACATAGCGCCTCTGCTCCCTCTCTCAATACCCATGGGGAGATGTTATCTGGCCCCATTGCCTTTGAGGTATCTAGCTCACTCAGAAGCCTCTTCACTTCTTCCTCGGTTGTGTGCACTGTGTCCAGCACATGGTGGTGTGCCCCACCTCTCCGTCTTTCTGGAGCCCCTTCTGTCTCCTCTGTGAACACTTCTTTGAATCTCTTGTTGAGTTCCTCACATACTTCACGGTCATTTCTTGTTGTCTCTCCTC
>NW_027196181.1:50000-90000 GCF_038502225.1 Cherax quadricarinatus | reverse complement strand
CCCTCTGTAGCCAGGCCTCTAGGCAGGCACGCCAGCCTGGCGGCCCATGCCTCTCCCTCACTCACACTGTGGCCTAGCAGGAAAACACAAGGACTCCCAGCTCTCTCTCGTGGGCATGGCCCTCCCGGGCCATGGGCACAACACAAGCCTGTGTACCCACTACGACTTAACAATAAAGTAAGAAGCCTCCGAAGACTTATCATTTAACCACCCGCTTGCAGCACCTACCAAACAAACCTTTTTTATATTGGTACCAGCGGTGATCGCAGCATTGTGTTTACCCTGAGAGAGGAAGGAGAGGTATGAAGTCATCTTCACTTCATCATCACATACAAGAAGCATCCGTCTCTCAACAAGTTATCCTGATGTCGTGTCTGCACGTTTGAGCATCCAAACACAGGTACAAGCAGGATCCAGGCCGAAATTTGCAAAAATTCTCCGAGAATTGTAAGTGGCGTCACAGTGACCCCACGCTACAGTGACTCCACGCTACAGTGTCCCACGCTGTTTCTCAAGTCACGTGTTCGGCGTCACTTGTATGCTGTTGTTGTTGTTCAGCTCAGCACAGCTGTTTCAGCAAGCCAGAGGTGAGTTTTGTGGTGATTTCTGCGTCCAGTGTGAGCTTCTCCACGTGTTTGTGGGTGGGGGAGGAGAGGAGAGGAAGTGGCCGTTCCTCACCTTGCCCATGCTCGCCCTACTCATGCTCACCTGTCTACCATACACCACTCACCACTGCCCACTCCCTCTGCTGTGTTTTCTGCTGTTTTCCATGTGAATTCATTGCCAGAGCTGTGTATCCAAGTGCCCGAGGCCACTCGAAGCTACGTGGACCAGCATGCCACATAGATCACGACGCCACGTGGATCACGACGCCACGTTGGGTGTGGGCGATGTCACGTAAATCTACCAGCCACGTGAGTTACCAGATGTCCCAGGCCACATGCTGTGGTCTGCTGCCCGCATCACATTGACGTCACCCACGATGCTGCCCGACTTCATGACGTCACCTCGAGATGTCTGCTGACGTCACCTCGAGATGTCTGCTGACGTCACAGTGCTGCTGACGTCACCTCGCGACATCACGCCTGACATCACATGATGTCACATCGAGTCTTTCTAGTAATTATTTGCGTATTGTCGAGAAGATTGAGAGAAAATATATGTCGTGTGTTAATTAATTCCTCTCAGTCAGTGTTCTCACATGTTGTACTGCGTTGTGTTTTTAAAGTTTCCGTGTGTCCAGTGAGGTCTGAGCCAGACCTGAGTAGCACCACTGTGCTAAGTCACCAGTGTGACCAGTGTGTTTGACAGCTGATTACTAAGCCCTGAGCGTACGAGCCCACTTGTACAGAAAGCTTTTATGCTCGTCGCTCGTGATGTTCTGCAGAATCGTACCTGCTACGATTCCCATCGAGATTTGTTTCACTTCACCTCCAGACCTTCAGAGTGCAGTTATATGTAGAGAAACAAGTCTGGGGACGCTTAGGCTAACCTCTCCTATAACTCCAACTGTCGAGAGATGATACTCGTCAAGCCGAAGGCAGGCCTGTCGGCAGGCGCTGTGTCAGCCTCGTGTCACAAGCTTCAGTGAGTAGCCTGCACAAAGATGATGTCACTTTGACTGCTAGCTCTTTCACTGCAGTCTGGTGTATGATGTTACGACTCCCAGATGTTTCGCCCAGTCGTCTCTGCCACGACTCGCTCCACAACTCACTCCACGCTCGCCGGCAGTGACAGCCCAGCGACAGTACCAGTCGAGAAGTGTCCTCCTGAGTCGCTTGCCAGAAGTCCTGCCCGGTTGCCGAGTTTTGTCGACGCCTCACTCGAGGGCACCAGCATGTCGTGCCCCAGGTTGAGTGAAACCTGCAGCGACTCCTACGATGACTGCTTCACCATTCCAGAGGAGACCGTAACCTGTTACGTCACAGCTCAGCCGCAGCGATGTCTCCCGTGTTGCAGTATCTGTCCAGACGCAGGAAGGCGTGCAGTGATGCCCTTCGATGCTCACTGCCTTTGACCACAATGTTTAGCACACCCACATGTTTTTTCTTCCCTCCCTGTAGGAAGCCCCGTAGCTCTGGGACTAGTCTTGTTGCAAACCTTTGCACTTTCTCTAATTTCTTGATATGCTTGACTAGGTGTGGATTCCAAACTGGTGCTGCATACTCCAGTATGGGCCTGACGTAGATGGTGTACAGAGTCTTAAACGAATCCTTACTAAGGTATCGGAACGCTATCCATAGGTTTGCCAGGCGCCCGTATGCTGCAGCAGTTATCTGATTGATGTGCGCCTCAGGAGATATGCTCGGTGTTATACTCATCCCCAGATCTTTTTCCTTTAGTGAGGTTTGCAGTCTTTGGCCATCTAAACTATATTGTGTGTGCGGTCTTCTTTGCCCTTCCCCAATCTTCATGACTTTGCATTTGGCAGGGTTAAATTCAAGGAGCCAGTTGCTGGACCAGGCTTGTAGCCTGTCCAGATCTCTTTGTAGTCCTGCCTGATCCTCGTCCGATTCGATTCTTCTCATTAACTTCACATCGTCTGCAAACAAGGACACTTCTGAGTCTATCCCTTCCGTTATGTCGTTCACGTATACCAAGAACAGCACAGGTCCTAGGACTGACCCCTGTGGAACCCCGCTTGTCACAGGCGCCCACTCTGACACCTCGTCGCGTACCATGACTCGTTGTTTCCTCCCTGTCAGATATTCTCTGATCCATTGCAGTGCCTTTCCTGTTATGTGTGCCTGGTCCTCTAGCTTTTGCAGTAACCTCTTGTGAGGAACTGTGTCGAAAGCCTTCTTGCAGTCCAAAAATACGCAGTCGATCCACCCCTCTCTCTCTTGTCTTACTTCTGTCACCTTGTCATAAAACTCTAGTAGGTTTGTGACACAGGATTTTCCTTCCCTGAAACCGTGCTGGTTGTCAATTATACACTTGTTTCTTTCCAGGTGCCCCACCACTCTCCTCCTGATGATCTTCTCCATGACCTTGCACACGTGTGTGTGTGTGTGTGTGTGTGTGTGTGTGTGTGTGTGTGTGTGTGTGTGTCTGTGTGTGTGTGTGTATGTGTGTGTGTGTGTGTCCATCTTCCATACCTCAGTGAGTTGCCCAGTGTGTGTGTGTGTGTGTCACCTGTGTACTCACCTAATTGTGGTTGCAGGGGTCGAGACTCAGCTCCTGGCCCCGCCTCTTCACTGATAGCTACTGGGTCCTCTCTCTCTCTGCTTCCTGAGCTTTGTCATACCTCTTCTTAAAACTATGTATGGTTCCTGCCTCCACTACTTCACTTGCTAGGCTATTCCATTTGCTGACAACTCTATGACTGAAGAAATACTTCCTAACGTCCCTGTGACTCGTCTGAGTCTTCAGCTTCCAGTTGTGACCCCTTGTCCCTGTGTCCCCTCTCTGGAACATCCTATCTCTGTCCACCTTGTCTATTCCCCACAGTATCTTGTATGTCGTTATCATGTCTCCCCTGACCCTTCTGTCCTCCAGTGTCGTCAGTCCGATTTCCCTTAACCTTTCCTCGTACGACATTCCCTTGAGCTCTGGGACTAGCCTTGTTGCAAACCTTTGTACTTTCTCTAACTTCTTGACGTGCTTGACCAGGTGTGGGTTCCAGACTGGTGCTGCATACTCCAGTATGGGCCTAGCATACGATTCCTTATTAAGGTATCGGAACGCTATTCTCAGGTTTGCCAGGCGCCCGTATGCTGCAGCGGTTATTTGGTTGATGTGTGCCTCCGGTGATGTGCTCGGTGTTATGGTCGCCCCAAGGTCTTTCTCCCTGAGTGAGGTCTGTAGTCTTTGTCCACCTAGCCTATACTCTGTCTGTGGTCTTCTTTGCCCCTCCCCAATCTTCATGACTTTGCATTTGGCTGGATTGAATTCGAGAAGCCAGTTACTGGACCACGTGTCCAGCCTGTCCAGGTCTCTTTGCAGTCCTCCCTCATCCTCGTCTGATTTAATTCTTCTCATCAACTTCACGTCATCTGCGAACAGGAACACTTCAGAGTCTATTCCTTCCATCATGTCGTTCACATATATCAAAAATAGCACTGGTCCTAGAACTGACACATGTGGGACCCCGCTCGTAACAGGCGCCCACTGTGATACCTCTTCATGTACCATGACTAGTTGCTGCCTCCCTGTCAGGTATTCCCTTATCCATTGCAGTACCCTCCCTTTCACGTGCGCCTGATCCTCCAGCTTCTGCACTAATCTCTTGTTGGGAACTGTGTCAAAGGCCTTCCTGCAGTTTAGGAAAACGCAATCTACCCACCACTCTCTCTCGTGTCTTACTTCTGTTACCTTGTCATAAAACTCCAGGAGGTTTGTGATACAAGATTTGCCTTCCATGAACCCATGCTGGTTTTCATTTATAATCTTGTTCCTTTCTTCGACCACTCTCCTCCTGATAATCTTCTCCATGACTTTGCACACAATACATGTCAGAGACACAGGTCTGTAGTTTAGTGCCTCGTTTCTGTTTCCTTTCTTAAACATGGGGACTACATTAGCTGTCTTCCATTTCTCAGGAAGTTGCCCAGTTTCAAGGGATGTGTTGAAGATTGTGGTTAGAGGCATGCACAGCATCTCTGCTCCTTCTCTAAGGACCCATGGGGAGATGTTGTCCTGTCCCATCGCCTTTGAGGTGTCAAGGTCACTTAAGAGCTTCTTCACCTCCTCCTCAGTTGTTCGTATGTCATCCAACACTTGTTGGTATATTCCCTCTTGATGTTCCCTTCTGTGCTGTCTTCCCACAGCCCTTCCTGTCTCTACTGTAAAAACTTCCTTAAATCTCCTGTTCAGCTCCTCACATACCTCCTGATCATTTCTTGTGAGTTCTCCACCTTCTGTCCTTAATCTGATCACCTGGTCTTTGACTGTTGTCTTCCTCCTGATGTGGCTATACAACAGTTTTGGGTCAGTCTTGATTCTCGATGCTATGTCATTTTCATACTGTCGCTGGGCCTCCCTCCTTACCTGTGCATACTCATTCCTGGCTCTGCGACTGATCTCCCTATTTTTGTGTGTTCTCTGCCTTCTGTACTTTTTCCATTCTCTATTGCACTTTGTTTTTGCCTCCTTACACCGTCGGGTACACCAGTGGTTCGTGCTCGTCTTCCCGTTGTTACTGTTGCCCTTGGGAATAAACTTTTCCACTGCCTCCTTGCATTTTGTTGTTACGTATTCCATCATTTCATTTACGGGCTTTCCTGCCAGTTCTCTGTCCCAGTGGACCTCCCGCAGGAAGTTCTTCAACCCTATGTAGTCCCCTCTTTTATAGTCAGGCTTTTCCCATTCAACTCCTGTTATTCTCTCCACTTGCAGCTCTGCTATGTATTAAAAGCACAGAACCACGTGGTCGCTAGCTCCTATGGGACTCTCATACTTGATGTCCTCAATGTCTGAGCTGCCCAGGGTGAACACAAGGTCCAATCTTGCTGGTTCATCCTCCCCTCTCACTCTGGTAGTGTCCTTAACATGTTAGTGCATGAGGTTTTCCAGCACCACGTCCAGCATCCTGGCTCTCCATGTCTCGGGACCCCCATGTGGCTCCAGGTTTTCCCAGTCGATCTCCCTGTGGTTGAAATCCGCCATAACCAGCAACTTTGCTCTGCTGGAATGAGCTCTTTTTGCCACCTCAGCAAGTGTGTCCACCATTGGTCTGTTCCTCTCTTCATATTCCTCTCTTGGCCTCCTGCAGTTCTGTGGTGGATTATGCATCACTGGAATGACCACTTTGTGTTCCCCAGACTGAAGTGTACCTGCTATGTAGTCTCTTTCTCCCGTCTCATCTATGCCTTCCATTTTCTCGAATTTCCATCTGTTTTTTTACGAGCAGAGCAACCCCACCTCCCCCCCTGCCCCTTCTATCTTTCCTCATGATCTGGTATCCTGGTGGGAAGATTGCATCTGTTATTGTCTCTGTGAGTTTTGTTTCTGTAACTGCTATGATGTCTGGGGACTTCTCATTGATTCTTTCTTGCCATTCCTCATGTTTATTCGTTAATCCATCTGCATTTGTGTACCAAACCTTCAACTTCTGTTCTATTACTGTAACTGTGGTGCGGGGGGTGGAAACAGAGGGATCGGTGTGTGATTGTTGGTTTGGATTGTTCAGTTGCCTTGGGGGTGTCGTGGCTGGAGACCTTCTGCAGGTGTTTATGGGGGGTGTGCTTGTCCTTCCATTTGATCCTGGGTTATTCTGCTCTCCTTTTTCATTTCCTCCCATTTCTCCTTTCGTTTTTGAACTCTCTCTTTCATCGTCTTCCTTTCGTGTGTGTGTGTGTGTGTGTGTGTGTGTGTGTGTGTGTGTGTGTGTGTGTGTGTGTGTGTGTGTGTGTGTGTGTGTGTGTGTGTGTGTTTGTGTGTGTGTGTGTGTGTATTTGAACTGTAAATGAAGAAGCCTCTTCACGATCATTCACTCCATCACTGTCTTGTCAGAGTTGAGCCGATAATTTAGTTCAAAACTGCAAATATCCACACCCGTCCTTTGGAGTGCATGTACTGTACTTTCCACCTCCAGGAGTCCTCGAGTCTGACTAACCGGTTTTCCTGAATCCTTTCATAAATGTTGCTTTGCTCACACTACAACAGCACGTCAAGTCATTACAACCACTCGCTTCCACTCATGAAAAAACAAATTTAAAACTGCAACGAACGCCGTCTTTAACAGATATCTAACTTGGTTCTTGATGTGTCCAATATTTCTTCATTCAGCATGAGAAACTAATATTTATTATTATTAAAAGTAAGGCACGATTTTAAAATTGTGCCTCTGACACATAATATCAACACGTTAAAATAATATATTTATGTTTGTGTATTATTATCTAGGTTAGTTGGTTAATGAGATTTAAATCCTATGGACTTGAGGTCATCATGCGTCGCTCACACCTCACTCTTCGCCTACATATAAAATCTTCTTAACTTTTTATGTTAAAAGTGATCAAGGTCCAAGAACCGTAACGTTTTTTAATAAATATGTCATAGTGTTTGCTAACGTGTCTTTCTAAACCAATTTGTCGGTATCTATTACCGAGGTGATTCCACACAGAGGTGTAGGACGGTAAGCTACACCAGGCGACAGGTTACTCTCCCACCAGTCAACAATGTCTTAATGCTTAAATTAGATTAATGTCAACTCTAAAATAAATACAGACATACAGGAATCTCACTTAACTGAACTTGGAGTTGTTTACGAAGGCTAATTTGACATATTATATTTATAAATGAGGCAACAAACTACGCTGAATACTCTTGTTTGTATCGTATAATCCTTCAGCAAACAATTTTTTTGTGTATACTAAAAGTGGTAATAAAATTTAGGTGTATGAGGTAACATAGACCGAGGCAACAGTAATATCGCTCATTCTCGGAAGCCTACCTCGCATTGCGCTTGTTTTATACTGTGACTCCTGACTGTACTCAAACCATAGTTCTGATGCTTCATGACAATATAATACCTCCTTTATGCTTTGTTGTATTTGTTGTGCTAAAGTGGGGCATTAAGATAGTCTAAATAAGCTTCATAAAGAAATTTTATAAATTTGAAGCAGTACAAAACCAATGTTAATGTTAGGAGGAGAGGTGGACTAATGTCCAGTAATTATATATTTGGACGAGATATCGTGCCTGTGAAGGACGATATGTAATAATAGCATCACATTTTCTTTTGTTGAAAAATTCCATTTGCTCGTCAGACTAATAGCATAGTTAGTGTGGCCTTTGTTACGTAATGGTAACGTAGGTGGGGTGGTTCGAGGGGGGTGCGTGGCTTCGAAGTTGTGATGGGAGGGGGTAAAAGTGCAGGGGAAGGTGTGGTGGGAGAGGAAGAAAGGTGGAGTGATATTGCTGCCAGATGGGGAGGCTGTAGTGTGACAGTGTGTATAGTGGTGAGCTCCTGCGATACGGGGTGTTTGATGGGGAGATTATGGGAGGAACGTTGGGTGAGGGGCTGTGTTTTGGCTTATGTGCAGTTGCTGTCGAGACTTCGAAAAGACTTTAATGGCTCTAATTAACAAGGCTTTTCTCTAAAAGTGACTTACTAAGGTTACTATAGATATCAAGAAGAGAGAAAAGGCTGTACCCATATTTAGGATAGGATACAGACAGGAACAATTAATTAATACAGACCAGTATCACTGCCAGGCATATTGTACTAAGTAAAGTAATAGAGAATATATCAGAGAGACATAGTGGTGGAGCACCTGAAGAGTAGTTCAAAAAATTATGACCAATTTGGGTTTAATAATGCAAACATTTTCTTACCAAAAAACCTGCAGGAGTTCTGTGAAAAAGAAACAAGGGAAAACAAAAGTGGAATGGATGTACCCCATATTCTTTGACTGAAAGAAGACATTTGAAACATAACCGCTAGAAAGGCACTTTACCTATTTGTACTCACCTAATTATTTACTTCTCCATACAAGCATAGGTTAGGTGCATTTTGGAGTACGCTGAACAAACTTTAACCCCATAAAGTGTAAAAACAAATTGCAGAAAGTGGAGAGATAGGAAATGGGACTAATCCTTTAGATAAGGGCATATGTGCTAATAGGAATGGCAAAAGTAGCTGGCCTAATATGATTAGATAATAGAAGCAGGGGAAACATGTTAACGACATGCAGAATGCTCAGAAACCATACCACGGGTGGGGTTTGAACCCGCGGTCAAAGAGTCTCAAAACTCCAGACCGTCGCGTTAGCCACTGGGCTCAGAAGATTTGAGAAGCGGTTAATGGGTACATCAGCGCGATGTTGGAAGTTAAAATCATATTTTAGTCACAACGATGTCGGGATTATTTCTTCAGCAACTGAATGACCAAAAGTGAAATGAGATGGAGAAGATATTCGATGTAGGCTCCGTACACAGTTTTAAGAACTGGTACAAGAGGGCCCACGAGGCAGGAAAGAAATAAATACAAGCAAAATATTAAGAGGCAGGGACCAGAGCTGAAACTTTCTGCAACTGCAAGTGGGAGAGTGCAAATCAAAGAGCACACACACACACACACACGGATCCAAGAGCTATGATTCGACCTCTGCAACTACAGTACAAATAGATGAGTACACACACACACACACGCACACACACACACACACACACACACACACACACACACACACACACACACACACACACACACACACACACACACACACACACACACACACACACACACACACACACTCACAAACTCATATACACACACAATCTGATCCGAAGCTGTTGTATAGCCACATCAGGAGGAAAACAACAGTCAAGGACCAGGTAATCAGGCTGAGGAAGGAAGGAGGGGAGGAGGGAAGGAGGGAAGTATGTGAGGAACTCAACATGAGATTCAAAGAAGTGTTCACTGAGGAGACAATAGCGACTCCAAAACGACGGAGAGGTAGGGTACACCATTAAATGTTGGACACAATACATACAGCCGAGGAAGAAATGAAGAAGCTGTTAAGCAAGCTAGATACCTCAAAGGCTATGGGGCCGAATAACATCTCTCCATGGGTCCTGAGAGAGGGAGCAGATGTGCTGTGTGTACCACTAACAAGAATCTTCAGTACATCTATCGAAAAAGGGCGACTACCTGAGGTATGGAATAGAGCAAATGAAGTCCAAATTTTTTAAAAGGGAGACAGACATGAAGCATTAAACTACAGACCAGTGTCACTGGCATGCATAGTATGCAAAGTCATGGAGAAGATTACCTGAAGAGTGGTGGAGCACCTAGAAAAGAATAAGTCATCAACGACAACCAGCACGGTTTCAGGGATGGGAAATCCTGTGCAACAAACCTACTGGAGTTCTATGAAAAGGTGACAGCAGTAAGAAAAGAGAGAGAGGGGTGGGTAGAATGCGTTTTCTTAGTCCGTAAGAAGGCACAGTTCCTCACATGAGATCAGTTCAAAAGCTGGAGGACCAGGCAGGGATAACAGGGAAGGCACTGAAGCTAATGAGAAGAATTCAGTCGGACGAAGACCAGGTAGAACTACAAAGGGCAGGCTGCAGGCCTGGTCCAGAAACTAGCTCCTGGAGTTCAACCCAACCAAGTGCAAAATCATGAAAATTGTGAGGAGCAAAGAAGACCGCAGACGGAGTACAGTCTAGGGGGGCCAGAGACTGCAAATCTCACTCAAGGAAAAGGATCTTGGGGTGAGTATAACACCAGGCACATATCCTGAGGCGCACATTAACCAAATAACTGCTGCAGGACATGAGCGCCTAGCAAACCTTAGATTAGCATTCCGACATCTCAATAAGGAGTCGTTCAGGACCCTGTACACCGTATACGTTAGGCCCATATTGGAGTTTGCAGCACCAATTTGGAACACACACCTAGCCAAGCAAGTAAAGAAATTAGAAAAAGTGCAAAAGTTTGCAACAAAACTAGTCCCGGAGCTAAGGGGAATGTCCAATGGTGAAAGGTTAAAGGAAATCGACCTGACGAGACTGGAGGACTGAAGAGATAGGAGGATATGATAATGACATATAAAATACTGAGAAATCAACAAGGTGGATAGAGACAGGATGTTCCAGAGATGGGACACAGCAACAAGGGGTCACAGTTGGAAGTTGAAGATTCAGATGAATCTCAGGGATGTTAGGAAGTATTTCTTCAGTCACAGAGTTGTCAGGTAGTGGAACAGTCTCGAAAATGATGTAGTGGAGGCAGGATCCATACATAGCTTTAAGAAGAGGTATGATAAAGCTCATGGAGCAGGAAGAGTGACCTAATAGCGGCCAGTGAAGTGGCGGGGCCAGGAGTTGTGACTCGACGCCTGCAACCACAACTAGGTTAGTACACACACACACACACACACACACACACACACACACACACACACACACACACACACACACACACACACACACACACACACACATACACACACACACACACACACACACACACACACACACATACACTCACACACAAAAGCAGACACACACACACACACACACACACACACACACGTGGGTCCGTGGGGTGCAGACGTGGGTAACAAGGCTCCGAGATCCTTAGCGTTGTAAGGCATGCAATAACAGCTAGCAGTAATCAGTGGTAGTGGAACGTCAGTGAACAATACTATGAGTGATAATAAAAGTTATTGGTTAAAGAAAGTGAGAGGAAAGCTGAAATCATAATATTTCAAAGCGCAAACCATTGGGGGTCTTAGGCACTGTTGCCACATTGGCAGCGGTAGGCCTGAAGAAGTGACGTCACGACAAGTTGTGTGCCATTATACATATAAAGTGAAGTGTATATAAGGTGAAGTGTATACTATCATCAGTGAAGAGTGAAATCGCGTGAGGAAGCAGGATGTATGAGAATATATGGTTATAAACATCACTGGTGAAGGATCTCCAAAATAGGGATTTAAGGCCTACGTACGACGACTTCATCATCAGCAGCTGGCAACTGTCACCGCACCATTGCAGCACAAGTTTATTCGCATATTTGTGGTTTGCATGTTGACGGCCCTGGCTGGCCTTGCATACTGTTTGATACTGGTCACTCACTCCTGCAAGCTATTACCAGAATTAGAATAGAAATAGCATAGACATAGAGAATATAGTGTTGACGAGTGAGAGAAGGTAGGTGGGACAAGCTTTTAAGGGCAACATTGTAAGACGGTGCTAGGGTCAAGTCCCAGGAGGGTTGTGTCAGGTCACAAGAAGTTGCGGCCAATCATTGCACCGCAAAAGACACTGTCACACACACACACACACACACTCACACACACACACACACATGCACACACGCACACAGGCAGTGTTACTACCGGTAGTTATTAGCAGTAAGAATACTTAGGAAGATAGGAAGTCCTCTCTCAATGTGAACAAGGAAAATGATAATAACCAGCAACAATTAATAATTAATACGTAAATCCAGAAAGGGCAATAAGTGGAGAGAGTAGCATAACTGGGAAAGATAAATGAGACTAAATTTGTGCCTACACGACGGATCTTTCAACCACACCACCTACCCCCCCTAACCCTCCCTCCCTCACACACAAGCACACACACACAAGGTTAGACACTCACACACACACACACACACACACACACACACACACACACACACACACACACACACACACACACACACACACACACACACACACACACATACACACACACATAACCACACACACACACATACATAAACACATACACACACACACAAACACATACACACACACATATACACACACACACCACACACACAAAACACACACACACACACCACACACACACACACACCACACACACACACACCACACACACACACCACACACACGCCACACACACACACACACCACACGCACACGCAACACACACACACACACCACACATACACACCCCACACACACACACCCCACACACACACACACACACACACCACACACACACCACACACACACACCACACACACACACCACACACACACACACACCACACACACACACCACACACACACACCACACACACACACCACACACACACACACACACATGCACATATACACACACCCATACACACACACTCACACACACCCCACCACTTGACACAAACACTTGACACAAACACGTACCTCCCTCCCCTAACACCCTCTCCCCCTTCCCTAACCACCTCACCTTAGCCACCTACCCCTCCCCCAAACCACCTAACCCCTCCCCAAACTGTCTAACCCCCCCAACTACCTCCCTCCCTCCAATAACCATCCTCCCCCTCCCCCATAACCATCCATCCCCTCTCACCCTCAAACCATCTAACCTCCTCCCCAACAATCTCTACCCCTCCAATAACCATCCATCCCCTCCCCCACAACCATCCATCCCCTCTCCTCCTAACCATCTATTCCCTTTCCCCTAACCACCAGTCACTCCTTCTGTGGAGCAACGGGGGAACCTAGAACCAGGATGAGGACAAGGGGCTCCAAGGACGAATCTGGGAGGGAGGAATGGGAGGTAGAACTCAAAAAAAAGGGAGGAAGAATGAGGAAGGAGACTAGATGAGCTGGAAAGGAAGATTTAAGAGAGGTTAGCAGCAGAATGCAGAAGGTGGAAGCAACAGGTTACAGCAGCAGAAATCAAGATAGAGAGATTAGAAGAGGAGCTGAGACATCTGAAACAGCACAGAGATAAAGATATTACAGAAGTAGCATCGGCAATGGCTACATCAAACACAGACAACAGGTCTGAAGGAAGCATGGAAACTAAACTGTATGCAGAGGTCCTGTCAAACCCACATGGGGCCAAAACAAAGACAGGGAGCACACTAGGACAGAATGAGAGGTTGGAAAACATTGAAGGAACTAGGACATGTGCAAGGACCTTACCAGATACCTGTGGGGGCCAGGAACAGGTGAGCAGGAAGGACAAACCAAGAAGTATAGGGGCCATAACTAGGGAAGGGACTGAAGGAAGGAACACTGCACGGTAAGGAACTAAAACACATCAGAGGATGCAATGGGAGTCACAGTGGGAGGTAGAAAGGGAGAGATCCGTGTTTGTCTACGGGCTAGACGAAGCTAAAGGGGAAACGTATGATGAAAGAAAGCAGGAGGATAAAAAAGCGATTGAAGATATCATGAAGGTGATAGGCGAGGGGGACATGACCCAGGTGGCAAATTTTCGGAGAATTGGGTGGTTCACAAAGAAAAGGAATCGGCCTCTCAAAGCAATTTTCAAGGCAGAATCAACCCGAACCATGATCCTGCAGGAGAAAGCACAGCTGAGAGGCAAGCAGGAGTTCCGGAGTGTGTACCTCGATCAAGACAGAACACAGGACGAATGGAAGACAATGAAAGAGAGAGTTCAAAAACGAAAGGAGAAATGGGAGGAAATGAAAAAGGAGAGCAGAATAACCCAGGATCAAATGGAAGGACAAGCGCACCCCCCAGAAACACCTGCAGAAGGACTCCAGCCACGACACCCCCAAGGCAACTGAACAATCCAAACCAACCATCACACACCGATCCCTCTGTTTCCACCCCCCGCACCACAGTTACAGTATTAGAACAGAAGTTGAAGGTTTGGTACACAAATGCAGATGGATTAACGAATAAACATGAGGAATGGCAAGAAAGAATCAATGAGAAGTCCCCAGACATCATAGCAATTACAGAAACAAAACTCACAGAGACAATAACAGATGCAATCTTCCCACTAGGATACCAGATCATGAGGAAAGATAGAAGGGGCAGGGGGGGAGGTGGGGTTGCTCTGCTCGTAAAAAAACAGATGGAAATTCGAGAAAATGGAAGGCATAGATGAGACGGGAGAAAGAGACTACATAGCAGGTACACTTCAGTCTGGGGAACACAAAGTGGTCATTCAATTCAAATTCAAATTCAAAATTTATTCTCTATCAGGATTACAATGCTGAGTATACAGAATTTGGTTATTGTGTGGTTTACATGTAGTAAAATAATAATTACAGAGTGTACCACTAGAACACCTAGCATGGCTAGGCATTTTGGGCGGACTTAAATTAAATCTTAAGTTTAAAATATTACAAAATTATGAGGTTAGTTGGTATTATGGCTAAGTGACTAAATACTAGTTTGTGAGTTTAACAATGTGAATGCTTTTGTTTTGGCACTATACATAGTTTCAGTATTGGAGTATCACAGGCCAACTTATGACTAGTTAAGATTCATTATTTTGAGATTGAGATTGATATTTCTGTTTATGGTCAAATGGGTGAGTGAGAGTAAGTGTTAACCACCAGGTGGTATTCGTGTAATTAGTTGACAGGGTGTATCAGGGAGATAAGATGTTTTCTGATAGTAGTTTTGAAGGTGATGAATGTGTCTGCAGTTTGA
The DNA here is from genome assembly GCF_038502225.1 of Cherax quadricarinatus. Taxonomy (NCBI): domain Eukaryota; kingdom Metazoa; phylum Arthropoda; class Malacostraca; order Decapoda; family Parastacidae; genus Cherax; species Cherax quadricarinatus. The sequence goes on along the minus strand of NW_027196181.1, from coordinate 75,158 downwards.
GAATTTTCAGGTAGGGTGTTCCAGATTTTAGGGCCTTTGACATACATTGAATTTTTGTAAAGGTTTAGTCGGACACGGGGAATGTTATAGAGATGTTTGTGTCTGGTGTTGTGCCTGTGGGTTCTGTCGCAACTATCAAGAAAGCGTTTTAGGTCAAGGTTAATATTGGAATTTAAGGTCCTGTAGATGTAGATTGCACAGTAGTAAGTGTGGATGTACTGAACAGGGAGTAAGTTTAGATCTATGAAGAGTGGGGGGGGGTGTTGCCAAGGATGGGATTTAGTGATTATTCTTACTGCGGCTTTTTGTTGGGTTATTATTGGCTTTAGGTGTGTTGCTGCAGTTGAACCCCAAGCACAGATAGCATAGGTGAGGTATGGATATATAAGTGAATGGTATAGTGTGAGAAGGGCAGTTTGCAGAACGTAGTATCGTATCTTGGAGAGGATCCCAACCGTTTTGGATACTTTTTTGGTTATGTGTTGAATATGGGTGCTGAAGTTCAGGTTGTTCTCGAGGAATAGGCCTAGGAATTTGCCCTCATTATGCCTGGCAATTAGAGTGTTGTCGATCTTAATGTTAATTTGCGCATCTCCTGCTCTGCTACCAAACATAATGTAGTAGGTTTTGTCAGTGTTAAGTGTAAGTTTATTGGCTGTCATCCAAGTCGATATTTTGATCAGCTCCTCATTAACAATGGTGTTGAGGGTGGCAAGATTAGGGTGAGAGATGACATAAGTCGTGTCGTCAGCAAAGAGAATGGGGTTCAGGTGATGTATAATCCACCACAGAACTGCAGGAGGCCAAGAGAGGAATATGAAGAGAGCAACAGAGCATTGGTGGACACACTTGCTGAGGTGGCAAGAAGAGCTCACTCCAGCAGAGCAAAGTTGCTGGTTATGGGGGATTTCAACCACAGGGAGATTGACTGGGAAAACCTGGAGCCACATGGGGGTCCCGAAACATGGAGAGCCAGGATGTTGGACGTGGTGCTGGAAAACCTCATGCACTAACATGTTAAGGACACTACCAGAGTGAGATGGGAGGATGAACCAGCAAGATTGGACCTTGTGTTCACCCTGGGCAGCTGAGACATTGACGACATCAAGTATGAGAGTCCCCTAGGAGCTAGCGACCACGTGATTCTGTGCTTTGAATACATAGTAGAGCTGCAAGTGGAGAGAATAACAGGAGTTGAATGGGAAAAGCCTGACTATAAAAGAGGGGACTACATAGGGTTGAAGAACTTCCTGAGGGAGGTCCAGTGGGACAGAGAACTGTCAGGAAAGCCAGTAAATGAAATGATGGAATATGTAACAACAAAATGCAAGGAGGCAGTGGAAAGGTTTATTCCCAAGGGCAACAGTAACAATGGGAAGACCAGAACGAGCCCCTGGTTCACCCGACGGTGTAAGGGGGCAAAAACAAAATGCAATAGAGAATGGAAAAAGTACAGAAGGCAGAGAACATACGAAAATAGGGAGATCAGTCGCATAGCCAGGAATGAGTACGCACAGGTAAGGAGGGAGACCCAACGACAGTATGAAAATGACATAGCATCGAGAATCAAGACTGACCCGAAACTGTTGTATAGCCACATCAGGAGGAAGACAACAGTCAAAGACCAGGTGATCAGATTAAGAACAGTAGGTTGAGAACTCACAAGAAATGATCAGGAGGTATGTGAGGAGCTGAACAAGAGATTTAAGGAAGTTTTTACAGTAGAGACAGGAAGGGCTGTGGGAAGACAGCACAGAAGGGAACATCAAGAGGGAATATACCAACAAGTGTTGGATGACATACGAACAACTGAGGAGGAGGTGAAGAAGCTCTTAAGTGACCTTGACACCTCAAAGGCGATGGGACCGGACAACATCTCCCCATGGGTCCTTAGAGAAGGAGCAGAGATGCTGTGCGTGCCTCTAACCACAATCTTCAACACATCCCTTGAAACTGGGCAACTACCTGAGAAATGGAGGACAGCTAATGTAGTCCCCATATTTAAGAAAGGAAACAGAAACGAGGCACTAAACTACAGACCTGTGTCTCTGACATGTATTGTGTGCAAAGTCATGGAGAAGACTATCAGGAGGAGAGTGGTCGAACACCTGGAAAGGAACAAGATTATAAATGAAAACCAGCATGGGTTCATGGAAGGCAAATCCTGTATCACAAACCTCCTGGAGTTTTATGACAAGGTAACAGAAGTAAGACACGAGAAAGAGGGGTGGGTAGATTGCGTTTTCCTAGACTGCAGGAAGGCCTTTGACACAGTTTCCCACAAGAGATTAGTGCAGAAGCTGGAGGATCAGGCGCATGCAAAAGGGAGGGCACTGCAATGGATAAGGGAATACCTGACAGGGAGGCAGCAACGAGTCATGGTACATGAAGAGGTATCACAGTGGGCGCCTGTTACGAGCGGGGTCCCACAGGGGTCAGTTCTAGTACCAGTGCTATTTTTGATACCTGCAAACGACATGATGCAAGGAATAGACTCTGAAGTGTCCCTGTTCGCAGATGACTTGAAGTTGATGAGAAGAATTAAATCGGATGAGGATGAGGCAGGACATGCAAAGAGACCTGGACAGGCTGGACATGTGGTCCAGTAACTGGCTTCTCGAATTCAATCCAGCCAAATGCAAAGTCATGAAGTTTGGGGAGGGGCAAAGAAGACCGCAGACAGAGTATAGGTTATGTGGACAAAGACTTCAGACCTCACTCAGGGAGAAAGACCTCTGGGTGACCATAACACCGAGCACATCACCGGAGGCACACATCAACCAAATAACTGCTGCAGCATACGGGCGCCTGGCAAACCTGAGAATAGCGTTCCGATACCTTAATAAGGAATCGTTCATGACACTGTACACTGTGTATGTTAGGCCCATACTGGAGTATGCAGCACCAGTCTGGAACCCACACCTGGTCAAGCACATCAAGAAGCTAGAGAAAGTACAAAGGTTTGCAACAAGGCTAGTCCCAGAACTCAAGGACAATGTCGTTCGAGGAAAGGTTAAGGGAAATCGGACTGACGACACTGGAGGACAGAAGGGTCAGGGGAGACATGATAACGACATACAAGATACTGTGGGGAATAGAGAAGGTGGATAGAGATAGGATGTTCCAGAAAGGGGACACAGGAACAAAGGGTCACAAATGGAAGCTGAAGACTCAGACGAGTCACAGGGACGTTAGGAAGTATTTCTTCAGTCATAGAGTTGTCAGCAAGTGGAATAGCCTAGCAAGTGAAGTAGTGGAGGCAGGAACCATACATAGTTTTAAGAAGAGGTATGACAAAGCTCAGGAAGCAGAGAGAGAGAGGACCCAGTAGCGATCAGTGAAGAGGCAGGGCCAGGAGCTGAGTCTCGACCCCTGCAACCACAATTAGGTGAGTACACACACACACATTCTCTCTCTCTCTCTCTCTCTCTCTTGCTCTCTCTCTTCCCCATTTTCCCTTCTCACTCTCCCCCTCTCCTACCCTTCCCTTCACTCTCTCTCCTCCCTCTCTCTCTCACTCTCACTCTCACTCTCTCTTCCCCTTTTTCCTTCTCACTATCCCCCTCTCTCTTTCTACCTTACCTTCTCTCTCTCTCTCTCTCTCTATCTCTTTCCCCATCTCTTCCCCATTTTTCCCTTCTCACTCTCCCCCTCTCCTTCCCTTCCCTTCTCTCCGTTTCCCCCTCTCACACTCTCTCTCCCCCTTTCCCTTCTCACTCTTCCCCTCTCTCTCTCCTTCTACCTTTCCCTTCTCTCTTCTCTCACAAAAAAAAAAAAAAATGGTGGGGACTCACAGGAACCAAGGATCAGATAAGAATGGTTCTGGTAGGGAGGAGTGGATGAAGGAGCAGTGGAAAAGGATGGAACAAGAGTGGGAGAGAAAATTAGGAGAGCTTTCTGAAAAAATGGACAAAGAGCTCTCTGTGAAATTGGAAAAGAGGTTGGAGAAGGAGACAAAGAATTGGGAGGCACAAGTCGAAACTGCAGTAGCCAAGATAAGGGTCCTAGAAGATGAGATAAATAGGCTGAAGCGAGTTACAGGGGCAGTGACCAGAGAAGAAACAGCATATGAAGCTGCGAGGCCGAACAGGAAGTAAGGAATTATGAATTATGCTAAGATCATATCAGCCTGCCAAGGAGGGCCAAGGAGTGAAAGGAAAGAACAGCTGGTTGCAGATGGAGATGGTGATAGGTCGAATGCTGAGGCACAGCCATGCTATCAAGAGCCACTGGAAAAATCAAGGGAGAAACTGACCACATACAAGCAGGATCCAGAATCACAGATGGTGAGGCAATGGGAGGAGGAAAGGGCAATATCAGTGTTTATCCATGGGCTTCAGGAGAGAGAGAAAAGGACACACACTGAAATGCAGCAGGAAGAAAGGAGATTGAGAAAATCATCACGGAAATAGGTGAAGAGATGGATGAGATTGTAAATTTTCAGAGAATAGGGGGGTACTCGAAGGGGAGAAACCGACCAATCAAGCTGATTCTCAGGACGGAAAGAGTGCAGAACAGGATCCTCCAAGAGAAACCACAATTGAAATACTCGGAAGAGTACAAGAGGGTGTTCCTAGACAGAGACAGAACAAAATCAGAACGACAGCAGCTGAGGGAGAGGACAAAAAAGCGAAACGAGCTACGAAAAGAGACAAGGATGGAACCAGCAGAGGTCAGTCAGAGCAGAACAGAACAGCAAGGGCAAGCACACACACAACTATTCTCAGAACCATACAACCTATCACACCATCCCAACACACACTACAATCCATACCCACAGCCTCCACCCAACACTGAGCTATAGAATCCCACAGTATGCCACCAGGTCTCCCACCCTCACAGGCCCCCCAAACCACAGTGTTGGAAAGGAAACTGAAGGTATGGTACACAAACGCTGATGGAATAACAAATAAGTGGGAGGAGTGGCATGAAAGAGTCAAAGAGGCATCACCGGACATCATAGCTCTCACAGAAACCAAGCATACAGGTATGATAACAGATGCCATCTTTCCAACGGGATACCAAATCCTGAGGAAAGACAGAGGGAACAAGGGGGGGGGGTTGGAGGAGCGGCATTGCTGATCAAAAATCGCTGGAATTTTGATGAGCTGGAAACAGGAGACAGCAGAGAAGAAAGTGATTACATAGCGGGAACGCTTCACTTTGGAGGTCCCAAGGTGGTAATAGCAGTGATGTATAACCCACCACAGAACAGCAGGAGGCCAAGGCAAGAGTACGACGAGAGCAATAGAGCGATGGTTGACACTCTGGCTAGAGTGGCCAGAAGAGCTCATGCATGCAGGGCAAAGCTCCTGATCATGGGTGACTTTAACCACAAGGAGATCGATTGAGAGAACTTGGACCCGCATGAGGGCCAAGATACATGGAGGGCTAAGATGATGGAGGTTGTACCGGAAAACTTCATGTACCAACACGTAAGGGACACTACAAGAGAGAGAGGAGAGGATGAACCAGCAAGGCTGGACTTAGTATTCACCTTGAGTAGTGCAGATATCGAGGACATCACATATGAAAGACCCCTTGGGGCCAGTGACCATGTGGGTTTAAGCTTCGAATACACAGTAGAGCTACAAGTGGAGGGAGAAGCAGGAAGGCCAGGACGAATGAAGCCAAACTACAAGAAAGGGGACTACACTGGAATGAGGAACTTCCTGAACAGGGTTCAGTGGGACAGAGAACTGGCAGGGAAGCCAGTTTATGAGATGATGGAATATGTAGCAACAAAATGTAAGGAGGCTGAGGAGAGGTTTGTACCCAAGGGTAACAGGAATAATGAAAAAGCCAGGATGAGCCCATGGTTTACCCAAAGGTGCAGGGAGGCAAAAACCAAGTGTGCTAGGGAATGGAAGAAATATAGAAAGCAAAGGACCCAGGAGAATAAGGAGAGCAGTTGTAGAGCCAGAAACGAATATGCACAGATAAGAAGAGAGGCCCAAAGACAATATGAAAATGACATAGCAGCGAAAGCCAAATCTGACCCGAAACTGCTGTACAGCCACATCAGGAGGAAAACAACAGTCAAGAACCAGGTAATCAGGCTAAGGAAGGAAGGAGGAGAGACAACAAGAAATGACCGTGAAGTATGTGAGGAACTCAACAAGAGATTCAAAGAAGTGTTCACAGAGGAGACAGAAGGGGCTCCAGAAAGACGGAGAGTGGGGCACACCACCATGTGCTGGACACAGTGCACACAACCGAGGAAGAAGTGAAGAGGCTTCTGAGTGAGATAGATACCCCAAAGGCAATGGAGCCAAATAACATCTCCCCATGGGTATTGAGAGAAGGAGCAGAGGCGCTATGTGTACCCCTAACAACAATATTTAATACATCTATTGAAACAGGGAGATTGCCTGAGGCATGGAAGACAGCAAATGTAGTCCCAATCTTTAAAAAAGGAGACAGACATGAAGCATTAAACTACAGATCAGTGTCACTGACATGTATAGTATGCAAAATCATGGAGAAGATTATCAGGAGAAGAGTGGTGGAACACCTAGAAAGGAATGATCTCATCAACAGCAGCCAACATGGTTTCAGGGACGGGAAATCCTGTGTCATAAACCTACTGGAGTTCTATGACATGGTGACAGCAGTAAGACAAGAGAGAGAGGGGTGGGTGGATTGCATATTCTTGGACTGCAAGAAGGCGTTTGACACAGTTCCACACAAGAGATTGGTGCAAAAACTGGAGGACCAAGCAGGGATAACAGGGAAGGCACTACAATGGAACAGGGAATACTTGTCAGGAAGACAGAAGCGAGTCATGGTACGTGGCGAGGTGTCAGAGTGGGCACCTGTGACCAGCGGGGTCCCACAGGGGTCAGTCCTAGGACCAGTGCTGTTTCTGGTATTTGTGAATGACATGACGGAAGGAATAGACTCTGAGGTGTCCCTGTTTGCAGATGACGTGAAGTTGATGAGAAGCATTCACTCGATCGAAGACCAGGCAGAACTACAAAGGGATCTGGACAGGCTGCGGACCTGGTCAAGCAATTGGCTCCTGGAGTTCAATCCCACCAAGTGCAAAGTCATGAAGATTGGGGAAGGGCAAAGAAGACCGCAGACGGAGAACACTCTAGGGGGCCAGAGACTACAAACCTCACTCAAGGAAAAAGATCTTGTGGTGAGTATAACACCAGGCACATCTCCTGAAGCGCACATCAACCAAATAACTGCTGCAGCATACGGGCGCCTAGCAAACCTCAGAACAGCATTCCGACATCTTAATAAGGAATTGTTCAGGACCCTGTACACCGTGTACGTTAGGCCCATATTGGAGTATGCGGCACCAGTTTGGAACCCACACCTAGCCAAGCACATAAAGAAACTAGAGAAAGTGCAAAGGTTTGCAACAAGACTAGTCCCAGAGCTAAGAGGTATGTCCTACGAGGAGAGGTTTTGGGAAGTCAACCTGACGACACTGGAGGACAGGAGAGATAGGGGGGACATGATAACGACATACAAAATACTGAGAGGAATTGACAAGGTGGACAAAGACAGGATGTTCCAGAGATTGGACACAGTAACAAGGGGACACAGTTGGAAGTTGAAGACACAGATGAATCACAGGGATGTTAGAAAGCATTTCTTCAGCCACAGAGTAGTCAGTAAGTGAAATAGTTTGGGAAGCGATGTAGTGGAGGCAGGATCCATACATAGCTTTAAGCAGAGGTATGATAAAGCTCACGGCTCAGGGAGAGTGACCTAGTAGCGATCAGTGAAGAGGCGGGGCCAGGAGCTCGGACTCGATCCCCGCAACCTCAACTAGGTGAGTACAACTAGGTGAGTACACATACACACACACAAAAGCAGACACACACACACACACACACACACACACACACACACACACACACACACACACACACACACACACACACACACACACACACACACACACACTCACACACACACACACACACACGCACACACACACACACACACACACACACACACACACACACACATACACACACACACACAGACACACACACACACACACACACACACACACACACACACACACACACACACACACACACACACACACACACACACACACACACACACACACACAAACACACACTCATGATCAAACCCTCTCCAAGTAGTGGCAGTCATTGTGCTCTGTTTGCTAAAGAACTGCAAAGAATTGAATTCCAAGAACCAAATAAAGGGAAGGATGAGCCGAGGAGATTGATTCACGATATTAGTGGACAGAAGGACCTGATAGTAGCAAATTTCATGCACCAGATAGATAAAAGTCTGATAAAAAGGTCCTTGAAGTTTGTATAGATCAAGGAAAAGATGAAGGCAGTATTGACGAAAAGAGCTATTGCAACTAAAGAAAAGTGCCAGAAAAGATATGATGCAAATGAGTAAAATATGGAACTATAGAAGATGAAGAGAAGGTGTGAGGTGGAGCTAGACCAAAATGCAATTGACATGCGTGGAGAGAGAAGGGAAGACAAAAGCAAAAAAAAGAAAAAAAAACTCTGCAAACACACTCTCAATGAAATTGGGAGGCAGCGTAAATGATACTGGGAGCAGCAAATTAACCTAAAACAAAAAAAAAAAAAATGAACTCCAAAGAGAAAGAAAATAGTATTAGGAATAAAGAAGGAGCTAATTATCCACGGCCTTAATGGAGGCTTAAACTGGGCCAAGCTAGTCAAGCCCAACTCTCACCCACCCACACCTACTCATGTATTTATCTAAGCTTTTTTTAAAATAACACACCGTTTTAGTTTGTTCCGCTCATCCATAATTCTACTACCAAACCATTGCTTTCCTGTATCCTTTCTAAATCTATTTTTTTCCAATTTGAACCCATTGCTTTGAGTTACCTTTATTTTTTCCTGTTTTCTATTTATACACCTCAATTCATCGTCCCAAATTCTACACCTTTCTGGAGAGTGCAGATTCAGGGCCTCAGTCGATCCTCGTAGGAAAGATTTTTGAAACATGGGACTGACTTTTTCATCCTTCTTTGTACGTTTTCCAAGACATTTATATTCATTCTGTAATACGGTGATCCTAACTGTGCAGAATAATGAGACCTAACCAACGATATACAGAACTGAAGAATAACCTGAGGACTCCTGTTATTTATACTTCTTGATATGAAGCCAAGAATTCTATTCGCGTTTACGAACACTTACATAAATACTACTGATATTTTACTTTCCAAAGCTAAGAACTTTGCATTTGTCTGTATTAAACTGCATTTGCTATTTCTCTAACTGCATTAATCTATTCAGATCTTCCTGGAGTGCTCTAGTGTCCTCGTAAGAAATAATTCGACAGCCTATTTTGGTGTCGTCATCAAACTTGCTTATGTCTCTATTTATTCCTTCATCTATGTCGTTTATGTAAATTGTAAATAACAAAGAGCTCATCACTAACCCCTGTAAATCACAGCTTGTGATGATTCCCCACTCTTATTTCTCCCCATTTATGGAAACTCGTGTTACCTATCTGTCAGCCACGGAAAAAATATCTCCTCATATTCCGTTGCTTCTACTTTCCTTAACAACCCCCAATGTGGAACTCTATCGAAAGCCTTACTGAAGTTCATATACACAATATTATATTCATTACTATGATCTACCTCGTCAAATACCTTAGTGAATAAAGCTAATAAATTCGTAAGCCAGGAATGACCCTTTGTAAAATCTTGCCGAGATTCATTGATCAATTTAGGTCTTTCAAGGAGGTATCGAATAGCGTCAGGAATTTTTGATTTCATCAGTTTTCCCACAATGGAGGTTACGTTTATTGGTCTATAATTTGAAGCTGAGGACCTATCACCTGCTTTGTAGACAGGTATAACATTTGCCCTTCCCCACTTATCTGGCGCTATTCCAGTCTGTAGTTATATGATGAAAAGACTAGCTATATGTTTCCTAAGTTCCTCTTTACATTCCTTTATAACCCTTATGAGCCCTTATCACTGTCAGTGAGTTGGCCGAAATAGCTTTTGAGTGGATTTATCTTGTCCCTTATCTTACTACTATATATCTGAAAGAAACCCTTTGGATTAATCAATGAGTCCTTTACGACTATAACCTGACAATCTCTTTTCTCTTTTCTTATTCGTTATTTATTTATTTTTTTAATTGAATATATTGATTACTTTTAATTCATCTGTAAAGACCTCTCTTTTAGGGTCATTTTCATTTGATCTATTTTTCCTATTTGGAATATATATAGCCTGGGAAGCTAGAACTATGTTATGAAAAATGTTACACTGGCAATCATCACTATCTACGTAACCCACAGCTAGTTCACATCAGTTAAACCCACCCAGGTAATTTCTCAGTCCTAAGAAATAGGCCAAGTAGAAGTCAGGGACATTGACTTCAGTGCAGTTATTAAAGTAATTTCATGATATATTGCAAATGAATGATTTGTAATTGCTTTCCCCATGCTTATCATTAACCTCAATATTATTTATTAGTGATTCCTTGTTGGTAAGAACCAGGTCAAGCAGGTTATTTCCTCTAGTTGGTTCTGTCAAAAGTTCCTAAAAAAGTAATCATGAATCGTATCAAGGAATTCGAAAGACTCAAGAATTCCTGTCAGTTTGTCCAGAGTTAACATATCCCATTAAAACTACATTTTCGTGTATAGGTACTTTATGAAGTTCCTCTCTCAGAAGTTTACTGCTTTCTCTGTCAACTTTTGGGGACCTGTAAATCTCGTTAGTTTATCACGGCCCTCAAGAAACTGTATCCAGATTCAGTGTCCAACACTTCTAATTCTGTAACTTGTCTAATGAAACAATTTAAATTATTTCTGATATTAATGCTTCCTTCAAGATATACTAAGCAAATTTCCTAAATTTGCTTGTAACAGATAAGTGAACTATAGATATGTAGATATAAATCCATATGTATTCCTGTTAACCCTTTGGGGCCTAGTTCCTAGGCCTTTTGTGTATCCATATGCTCTCGCGCTACCGTCCACAGGATGGATATGGGGTGCACAATAAACTAGCCACCTCGGTGGCAAAATCTAATCTAAATCTCTTCAAATGCAATTGATTTTATTTTTTACGCTCCTGCTATATATGGTGCAGGTAGCAGGAAGAAACCACTAGTCATGAAACAGGATAAGGAAAGACGTTGCCTACATACACACGAATATGTACTCTCACGAGTTATATGAACTACATCACCCCAATCAAGTTTGTGTCTTTGATGAAGATTATCAAGGCGTTTGCGATGATTGCATATAACTGGTGGAGGAGTGTGTCTGCTGTTAACGGAGATATTTGCACTACAGAGACGGAGGAGAGGGTTACAGGATGTAAGGAGATGGGGGAATGGTGAGGATACTACTGCAGGGAAACAGTGGTGGAAACTGTCGGTCAAAGTAGGAATTTAGATAGGCCGGATAGATACAGTTTAGGCTGAGACGGGCCGGCGGAGTTAACAAGGAACCTTCCTAGTAAGTTTGATATCACTTGACTTTCTGCTCCCACCAAGTCTGTAAGTATAGAATTCCATTCCAGATTATTTTTTTTTATATTCTAGGTGTTGGGTTTTTGCTAATGTAACCAGACCGGATTTGACTTATGTCTTTTTATGTAATTATTCTTGGACCTCACCAATTCTTTTATAGGCCTTCAGCCTAGCATGTGAGAGACTGTTTGTCCGGGATTTTAACTTTTGTTTATTTTTTGTGGCTCGACTCGGGTCATTCAACACAGGCATAACAGTCGGACAGCTAGATCTATGCACTAGATCGTTGACTTCACCTCATCCTTGCCGTATATCTTACGGATACCACAACAGTGTGTCGTATTACACTTTCGGATTTACCATCGGTTGTCTTTAAATCCTTCATCAACCTCCATCATCGAATACGCAAAGCCATCGTTCAGTTACTCGTAGTCTACTAACACTGAAACAACTACTGGCGTCTGTGTTCTCCGTCTCATGCTGACTTTTATATGACTCACATCTACCAGTGACTACCTCGTCATCCACGTACTTCATTTTCAACATCATGAATCCTGATAGTTACGTGCAACGTCCATCTGCACTTCGGAATATTATCTATCCATTACCTGTATATATATGTATACAGGAAATTAGCTTAGTTTCACCTGATTAATTTACGTATTTATTTTTCATTATTTGCTTCAGATAGGAAAGTTCCATGCTCAGGTGTTTTATATTTGAATAATAAATTTTTTCTCAAGTTTATTAGTTTTACCGGTTATAATATATTTTTCTGTTTTCTTCTCTTTAAGGGTCTGAAAGGGATGCCATACCTTCACATAGACCGATGTATCGTCCGGCAAACGAAACCTGAGGTAACTTTTACACTACCACACATATACTTGTCTTGGAGTCATCGGTGTAAAGGTGGAGGTAACTGAGGTAGCAGATGAGTATTTGGTGTAAGAGCTGATGGACCGCATCCTATGGCGCAAACTGCTTTTTGGTTGGGAACCGTAACGAAATGACTGATCTTAAGCGGCTCCCAAGGCTTTATTGATAGAAACTGGAGTCTGACGGCCAGGGGGCTGAAGCTACGGCTCGTTATGATGTCGTAGCTCTGTGTCAGGTAGTCTTGGCAGAGGCGTCTCTGAATCCAGCGGAGTGCTTGTAGACACATGTAAACATACATTCTTCAACTCACGCAATTATCTCAATGTGGCATCGCTTGCCCTAGTCTGATTTAGATCTAACCAGGACCTTGTATACCATTAATCGAGTCTGTCGGCTCTCTAGTATGTAACGGTAAGCTACGGCAGGATATTCAAAAGCTGACTGCAGCTTGTTTTTAAGATATCAATGTGTTTTTTTCCGAGTCTGTTCTTGAAGTGTAGACTCAAGAACCTAACTCAAGGTTACACCAGTATCACATTGTCCCCAAAGGGCAGTGTAGTATAAATGAAGACAACTGCAATAATTTTAGTAGCAGAATACTTAAAACCTGGTATTCAAGAAGAAATTGAACCTGCCCACCTGAAAATTGTGCATTTGAAAATGAATGCCAGAACAGTGAGTATTTAAGTTTCCGGGGAATGGAAGGTAGAGCACACAGCCCTGTGGCATCCCATTCTCCAGGACAAATATGTCCGAGATTACTCTATATGAGCGAAGGAAGACTTAGAGGGTCCTCAGGTAGTTATCAATGAAACGGGGTAAACGACCTCTCATATCAAACTCATAAAGTTTAACTAGTATTCCCCGACGTCATGCCATATCAAAGGCATTCTCAATATCTAATGAGCCTCTTTCCGAGCGATCATTTAACATAGTAATCGTTCGTCCCACAACAATACAGGCAGTCAGTCAGTCAACTATATAGAGAAGAAAAGAAAAGGGCCCATTATCTTTCAGGTCTTTTGGGGGATTGGCACAACATGTGCAAAGTGCCATGAGTCTGGCTTAGGCACTGGCCTGCGATTTTACGACTCACTCGCCATGGGTTCATATTCCACCCGTATCGTGGTTTGTTTGCAATCGTGTTACTGTGTAGTCAGTTTAGTTAGGCTTAACGGGTTAAGATGATGTACCATGACTTACTTCACCCCAAGAGCGGGACTCGTACTTTTACATTATTACAGGGCAATATGATGGTGTAGCATGACGTACGTCACCCCTAAAGCGGGGCTGACAGGGCAAGACCTGGTTCACGAATAGTAAATATAGATTTATAAGAGGTGAAATGTGCTCGGCCTTATTACAACCCAGGATTCCAAATGGCCTGTTACCCCGGGTGTAATGGGAGCAAATAAACAGTAGAAAAAGTTTAGACTTATATTATCCTTCACCAATTTAGAACAGCAATATGTACACTATGTACAGTGATAAGTATAGTGCACTCCACGGTACGCAAAGCAGAAATAGAAGCCACAAGATAGCAGACCGTGCTTCAACCAGCTCTAGAATGGGAATGACAAGGGCAGACAGGAGAGCGGTACCCACATAACCTCTGCGATTGCCAAAACCATCTTCTTATTGGCTAGAACCTGGTCACTAGTTGAACGACGGGGCCCCATCATCAACTCTTAGCAACCTGGTTCGCTGGTTGGGGGAGATAGCCTGTAAATGAGTGTGTGTACATGCGCCGAATAAAGGTTACGTACTCTTTGCATGCCACACCCCCACCCCGAGAAGGCTCAGGATTAGGCTGCCACCTCCCAGTGGTAACCGTGCCTCCATGGCACAAAATGGGACCGCCTTTCCTCTCCACCATCCAACTCTTAGATAGAGCTCAGCTTTTCTCGTGACTAAAAGCCAAACCCTAAACTTAGAGTGAGACAGCAGTCAGACAGGCTAGCATAGGTCCAAGATACAGGCGGACGGTAGCCCGCATCCCCTCACTAAAAAAAAACCCCACACCAGGGGATAAAAAAAAAGAGCATGAAAAGGGGTTACCACAAATAACATCCTAACCTAAATAATAATATTAGACTCTAGATAAAGAGACTGCCAACATATTTTCTTTGCCGGCAATATATTTAATAGACATATTGTAGGGCTGCAGCCTTAGCGTCCAGCGCATAAGCCTTGTGTTGTGGTTCTTCATGGCTTGGAGATATACTAGAGGATTGTGATCACTGTAGACCGTGACCACCTGCGATGTCTGGCCCACATAAACATCGAAATGCTCCAAAGCCAGTACCAGCGCGAGGGCTTCTTTTTCAATGGTAGAATAAGCCCTCTGATGCGGCTGGAACTTGGCTGAAAAGTATGCTACAGGCTGCAACTCCTTGTTCCCGATTTGTAATAGTACTGCCCCAACCCCAGACTCACAAGCATCAACCTGTAATGAAAAAGGTTTGGAGAAGTCTGGAGACAAGAGAATGGGTGCAGTACACAATAATCTTTTTGCTTTATTAAAAGCAGTGTTACAGTCTGACGTCCAATTAAAGGGAACTTTTTGACTGGTAAGAGAGGTAAGAGGGGCTACAATATCCGGGAAATTCTTACAGAATCTTCTGTAAAATTCTATCATGCCTAGGAAACGTTGAAGAGATTTCCTATCATGAGGAACTGGATAATCTTTAATAGAAAGAACTTTAGCAAGTTTAGGTGCAACTTTACCACTACCTACTTCATGGCCTAGAAAAGTGACAGTGGCCTGGCCAAAGGAAGATTTAGATAAATTAACTGTTAAATGGGAACTCTTAAAGGTCTCAAAAAGAGCCTTAAGTCTAAGTAGGTGTTGATCCCAAGTATCAGACACCACAACAATATCATCTAGGTACGCTGCCGTGCCTTCAAGTCCTTTAATAGCCTGATGGATAAGTTTCTGGAATGAAGAGGGGGAATTTTTCATTCCGAAGGGGGTAACTGTGTATTGATAAAGACCTCCTGGAATTACGAAGGCAGAGATTTCCTTCACCTTATCTGTCAAAGGTACCTGATAGTAGCCTTTAAGGAGATCTGATTTGGACACAAAAGTAGCCTTACCCACAAAGTCAATTACGTCATCCAGACGGGGAAGAGGGTAAGCATCTGTAATTGTGACCTCGTTCACTTTACGGTAGTCTGTACACATACGAAACCCTCCATCAGCCTTCTTCACAAGGATGCACGGGCTTCAGCCCATGGACTAGATGACTCCTCCACTAAACCATGCTTTAACAAAAATTCTACTTCCTGCTGAAGCAGCCTTTGCTTTTCAGGATTAGCTCTGTAGGGGGAGAGTTTAATTGGTTTAGAGTTTCCCACATCTACATCATGGTAACCTAACGTACATTTTTTCGGCACATCCGAAAAAATATTAGGATATGACTGTAGAAGCTCAGTTAAATTTGTTGCTTGCATTTCAGATAATCCCTCCATTAAAGGGCTAGGATCCTTGAGGAGGACAGAATTTGAAAGTTTAATATTAATTTCAGAGATAGAGTGCAAAGAGTCAGAGTAGTCCTCAGAGGTAGAGGACAGAGTCATTACTGGGACTTTATCTGGTGTATGGAAGTATTTTAATTGATTAATGTGGTAAGTTTTAGTTTTTGAGGTCTTATCAATGGGAGCTACCACATAATTTACATCAGATAATCTACTTACAATCTGCATAGGTCCCGTAAATCTAGCTTTCAAGGTGTGGCCAGGTATAGGTTCCTGCACCAACACCTTGTCTCCTGGATGGAAGGAGCGGAATTGTGCACTTCTGTCATACCTCTGTTTCATCTTACTTTGAGCTGTCTTTAGGTTAGCCTTGGCTAACTGACGTGCCACCTGCAACCTTGAAGACGGATTGTAGAGTGTTGAGCTAACGTCTTCTCCCATCCATCCTTCTTTGAGCACCCGAAGAGGACCTCGTACATTGTGCCCAAAGATCAGCTCAAAAGGACTATACCCTGTAGACTCTTGCACAGTCTCTCGTACTGAGAACAGCAACAAAGGTAGTGATTCATCCCAGTCTGTAGGAAAGTGCATGCAAAAACTTCTCATCATTATTTTTAATGTCTGATGGAATCTTTCCAAGGCGCCTTGGGACTGAGGATGATAGGCAGTGGATAAGTTGTGGATTATCCCTAACCTAGTTAATACTTCCTTAAATGCTTTGGCAGTGAAGTTAGTACCTTGATCACTTTGAATAGTTTTAGGAATGCCAAAACAAGAAATGAATTTTGTTAAAGCTTTGAGAATAGCTTTAGTATTAATACTACGCATTGGAATTGCTTCAGGATATCTGGTTACTTTATCCATAATCGTAAATAAATATTGATTTCCAGACTTTGACCTAGGTAGTGGACCTACACAATCTATAATTAAATCTGCAAAAGGTTCTCCATCAGCAGGTATAGGTTGGAGAGGTGCAGGTTTAATGGAATGTCCAGGTTTTCCAACTTGCTGACATTCTCGGCAACACCTAATATGATTCTTCACATCTTTCTTTAATTTTGGCCAATAAAATTCTTTTGTGATTCTATACAAGGTTTTTGTAATTCCTAAGTGACCTCCTAATGACGTATTATGAGCTATATTTAATATTTGAGGTCTATACTTTGTTGGAACCACTAACCTGTCATACAATTGCCGGGCCTCTCCTTACCAGTCTCAGTGCAGATCAAATAATCGTTTTTAACTTCATACTTGACCGGATGACCCAAAGAGGATTTACCCATGGCTGCCTCAAAAGCGAATTTTAAAGAAGGGTCCTTTCGTTGTTCCTCCCAGAAGGACAGTCCCTCGGGCATGGAAACAGAGACATCTGGCAATCCTGCAACCTGGGAATAAGAAGGCTTGATCAGGGTCTGTTCACTTGATCTACGAGGCTCTGGCCAGTTTTCCTCGTAAAACAATGTGGCTATTCCGAGATCGGAGTCGTCCAAGGATAGGTCAACATTCTCTCCAGACAACCCTTGGGATGTTGCCCGAGTTATGGCCAACACCGGAGAAGAATTAATCATTATATGTTCAGGACACGAACTAACAGTAGTAATGTTATTACCCAGTAATAACACTGCATCTTTCATGGGGAATCCTTTAGAGACACCTACAGTCAAGTACCCAGTGTAATATTTGCACTGTACATAAATTTTATGCAAAGGAACAGAATATATAGCTCCTCCAAATGCTTCCAATAAAACAGAGGAATTCAAAGAAGTATTCTCTGAAAGGGGTAATATTCCCTCTCTTACAAGTGAGCAATATGCTCCAGTATCTCTAAAGGTCTTTACTTTAGTTGTTTCTGAGTTTTCCTGAAGGGAAATAAGACTCTTGCAATAATAAGGGGCCATACCTTTTTCTACTTCTCTAGGGGACATGTTACTAGGGATATTAGAGATTTTCCCAATGGGTTGGGGTTTATGGGGGCAGTTGGGACTGATGTGACCTACTTTATTGCACCTGAAGCAGACGACAGGCTTGCCCTTTACTCCCTGTTGACGTTGCAAATGGTGTCGTTCTGGCTGGTGTCTCTCTGGATACTGTTGTCGAGATGCACCATGAGTAGTTTGCCTCTCCGCAGGTGGACCATATGTTGAGAAGCGTGGCTCACCAGGTGACTTGGTTGGCTGACGTAGACGTTCTCCCTCCGGCTGGCACTTCATTCTCCAAGGTTGACGATCTCTGCTCATGCCAGGCTGTTGAAAAGAGAGACGGGACCGCTCGGACAAGGAGCGGTTAGTTTCGAAGGTATCAGCCAACCTGGCTGCCTCCAATGCAGTGGTTAAGTCACGATCCTGCAGAAAGACTCGAACCTCTGGTCCCACAGATTCCAGCAGGTTATCAATCAGAATAAGCTGCACCAGCTCCTCAAAGGTAGAGACACCACTTACTTTATACCAGCTGGTAAAAGCTTTGGTTTGCTGTCTCACAAAGTCGACTAGGGATTGACCAAGCTGTCGTCTGCCCAATTTGAAACTCTTGCGGTATTTGGCTGGGATACACGTATATGCTCCCAACACTGTGGTCTTCACTACTTGATAATCAGAAAATTCAACGTCATTTAATACTGACGTGAATTCTTGTGCCTTACCCAATAATGCTGTATGAACCAACGATGCCCAATGCTGTTCCGGCCACCTCAAGGCTCGAGCCTGATTTTCGAAACTTTCGAAAAATTGCTCTGGTTCGGCCTCATTGAAGCGGGGAACAAACTGTACTGCTTTCAGTAAACTAAAATTATTTACAGAATGCGAAAACTGCCTCCTTTCTCTTTCCCTATCAAATTCTTCCCTTGCGAATGCTCTGTTCCCTAGTTTGCTCAAGATTGATTTTTGCCAGCTTAAGTGCCAACGACGCTGATTCACCCTGAGACAACCCAGCTGCACTATACTGACCATTTTGCTCCGTAGGAGTATCATCTTCCTCCTGCGAGAACATAGGAGTTTTTGCCCTAGCTCCCGTAGAGGGAGGAGTCTGATGTGCCATCTCTTCTTCTATAAGTTTGTCAGCAATCAGTGAACGCAGTTGTGCAGCTGTGAGAGTGCGTTTGTATGTAATGCCAATGGAACGAGCAATTTGCCAACAACGCTGTAGGGACAATTTAGGTAGGTTATGCAAAGTATATGCCGACACCAGACGTCTGACTCGTCTAGGTGGCATAAGTTATTCGCTATGCACAGTACGATTGCAGAATACCCCAACGTAACACGTTAATTTGCAGAACACGCTTAGCTATGCACAGTAAGATTGCAGAATACTGCAAAGTTGACTGCAAAATTCTCCACACCGAACAGGCAAGTAACAACTGACACGCAAAATTTGTAAAGCAATGCCAGACAGCAAGCTGCACAATGTTCCTGCTACGAGTTTCACCCTAAGCTCAACCGTTTCTCTAAGTCCAGCTCAACTCTCGGACAGGCTACCCATATTACAACCCAGGATTCCAAATGGCCTGTTACCCCGGGTGTAATGGGAGCAAATAAACACAGTAGAAAAAGTTTAGACTTATATTATCCTTCACCAATTTAGAACAGCAATATGTACACTATGTACAGTGATAAGTATAGTGCACTCCACGGTACGCAAAGCAGAAATAGAAGCCACAAGATAGCAGACCGTGCTTCAACCAGCTCTAGAATGGGAATGACAAGGGCAGACAGGAGAGTGGTACCCACATAACCTCTGCGATTGCCAAAACCATCTTCTTATTGGCTAGAACCTGGTCACTAGTTGAACGACGGGGCCCCATCATCAACTCTTAGCAACCTGGTTCGCTGGTTGGGGGAGATAGCCTGTAAATGAGGGTGTGTACATGCGCCGAATAAAGGTTACGTACTCTTTGCATGCCACATTGTGACCCATTGTTTCTGTGTCCCCTCCGTGGAACATCTTGTCTTTGTCCACCTTATCTGTTCACCTTATCTCTTCCTCTCAGTATTTTGTATGTCGTTATCATATCTTCCCTAACTCTTCCGTCCTCCAGTGTCGCCAGGCCGATTTCCCTTAACCTTTCTTCGTGTGACATTCCCCTTAGCTCTGGAACAAGCCTTGTTGCAAACCTTTGCACTTTCTCTAATTCCTTGACAGGCTTGACCAGGTGTGGGTTCCAGACTGGTACTGCATACTCCAGTATAGTCCTAACGTACACGGTGCACAGAGTCTTGAACGATTCTTTATTGAGGTATCGGAACGCTATTCTTAGGTTTTCCAGGCGCCGATATACTGCAGCAGTTATCTGGTTGATGTGTGCTTCCGGAGACGTGCTCGGTATTATACTCACCCCAAGATATTTCTCTTTGAGTGAAGTTTGTAGTCTTTGACCGCCTAGCCTATATTCTCTCTGCGGTCATCTTTGCCCTTCTCCGATCATCATGACTTTGCATTTGGCGGAGTTAAATTCGAGAAGCCAGTTGCTGCACCACGCGTCCAGCCTGTCCAGGTCTCTTTGTAGTCCTGCCTGATCCTCATCTGATTTAATTTCCTCATTAACTTCACATCATCTGCGAACAGGGACACTTCTGAGTCTATCCCTTCCATCATGTCGTTCACATATACCAAAAATAGCACTAGTCATAGGATTGACACCTGTGGGACCCCGCTCGTCACAGGCACCCACTGTGATACCTCATCACGTACCATGACCTGTTGTGTGTGTGTGTGTGTGTGTGTGTGTGTGTGTGTGTGTGTGTGTGTGTGTGTGTGTGTGTGTGTGTGTGTGTGTGTGTGTGTGTGTGTGTGTGTGTGTGTGTGTGTGTGTGTGTGTGTGTGTGTGTGTGTGTGTGTGTGTACATGTGCGTGTGCATGTGTGTGTGTGTGTGTGTGTGTGTGTGTGTGTGTGTGTGTGTGTGTGTGCGTGTGTGTGTGTGTGTGTGTGTGTGTACTCACCTAGTAGTACTCACCTAGTTGAGGTTGCAGGAGTCGAGTCCTAGCTCCTGGCCCCGCCTCTTCACTGGTCGCTACTAGGTCACTCTCCCTGAACCGTGAGCTTTATCATACCTCTGCTTAAAGCTATGTATGGTTCCTGCCTCCACTACATCGCTTCCCAAACTATTTCACTTACTGACTACTCTGTGGCTGAAGAAATACTTCCTAACATCCCTGTGATTCATCTGTGTTTTTAACTTACAACTGTGTCCCCTTGTTACTGTGTCCAATCTCTGGAACATCCTGTCTTTGTCCACCTTGTCAATTCCTCTCAGTATTTTGAATGTCGTTATCATGTCCCCCTTTCCTCTCCTGTCCTCCAGTGTCGTCAGGTTGATTTCCCTTAACCTCTCCTCGTAAGACATACCTCTTAGATTTGGGACTAGTCTTGTCGCAAACCTTTGCACTTTCTCTAGTTTCTTTACATGCTTGGCTAGGTGTGGGTTCCAAACTGGTGCCGCATACTCCAATACGGGCCTAACGTACACGGTGTACAGGGTCCTGAACGATTCCTTATTAAGGTGTCGGAATGCTGTTCTGAGGTTTGCTAGGCGCCCATATGGTGCAGCAGTTATTTGGTTGATGTGCGCTTCAGATGTGCCTGGTGTTATACTCACCACAAGATCTTTTTCCTTGAGTGAGGTTTGTAGTCTTCTTTGTCCTTACCCAATCTTCATGACTTTGCACTTGGTGGGATTGAACTCAAGGAGCCAATTGCTGGACCAGCTCTGCAGCCTGTCCAGATCCCTTTGTAGTTCTGCCTGGTCTTCGATCGAGTGAATTCTTCTCGTCAACTTCACGTCATCTGCAAACAGGGACACCTCAGAGTCTATTCCTTCCGTCATGTCGTTCACAAATACCAGAAACAGCACTTGTCCTTGGACTGACCACTGTGGGACCCCGCTGGTTACAGGTGCCCACTCTGACACCTCGCCACGTACCATGACTCGCTGCTGTCTTCCTGACAAGTATTCCCTGATCCATTGTAGTGCCTTCCCTGTTATCCCTGCTTGGTCCTCCAGTTTTTGCACTAATCTCTTGTGTGGAACTGTGTCAAACGCCTTCTTGCAGTCCAAGAATATGCAATCCACCCTCCCCTCTCTCTCTCTCGTCTTACTGCTGTCACCATGTCATAGAACTCCAGTAGGTTTGTGACACAGGATTTCCCGTCCCTGAAACCATGTTGGCTGCTGTTGATGAGATCATTCCTTTCTAGGTGTTCCACCACTCTTCTCCTGATAATCTTCTCCATGACTTTGCATACTATACATGTCAGTGACACTGTCAGTGACACAGACACTGGTCTGTGTGTGTGTGAGTGTGTGTGCGTTCTTGCGTGAGTGTGTGTGTGTGTGTGTGTGTGTGTGTGTGTGTGTGTGTGTGTGTGTGTGTGTGTGTGTGTGTGTGTGTGTGTATGTGTGTGTGTGTGTGTATGTGTGTGTGTGTGTGGGTGTGTGTGTGTGTGTGTGTGTGTGTGTGTGTGTGTGTGTGTGTGTGTGTGGGTGGGTGGGTGAGTGTCATTTTGTGAGTGATTTTCCGTGTGTCTGCTGTCAGGGAAAACGTCCAGGTGATGGTAATTTATGTATATAAATTTGGGAAGTTTGGTTGGTATGGTAGTTTATCAGAGTGAGTGGGAGTGTTGCCGCGCCATCTGGAGACTTTACTTGGACTTCGATGTGTATTTCTACCTGCTCTGGTAAGAGTCTACGGTGTTGGGTTATTTGTATATAAGCAGGTGACTCTAATGACCCTACATTCGAGTGACACTATTAATATTTAGCACTAGTTGTGGCCCTCAACCATTTTTGTCACCTATATATATTTTAATAATTCTTTTTTTATTGCTCGTCCTCTCGACAGCCACAATAGCCTAGTCAGCATTGCCAGCGCCTGAGTAGCACGCGCGGAACTGAGACTAATATTCTAGTGGTGTCGCTACCACACTCCCGATTCCTGCGATCAGATCATATTATACTTCCTCTGTGTGGAGGTTATCTTCATCCGTGCCGACAGAGGTCCTCTATGTGGAGGGAATCTGCAAACGTGCCGTCAGAGTAGTGATCACCAGGGCGCCTTTCACCGTCAACTGATGACACTAACAAGCCATTGTCAGCACTTGGCTACTCAACTTCCCGGAGACACATAACCACCTGTGTCAAACACTACGTGGCTCTCCACCTTATAAAAATAATAATATAATAATATCTTTATTTCTACAAGTATAAGGTATACAGTCCTAGATGACAGCAATGACATGCTACTGTATAGAAAGCCGCTTGTTATGCACATTTCGGGCAAATTAAGTTAATTATGTCCCAGGCTGCGACCCACACCAGTCGACTAACACCCACGTACCCATTTTACTGATGGGTTAATATGGACAGCAGGTACCTTGCGGAAACACGTCCTAATGTTTCCTGCTGTACCGGGGAATCAAACCCCCGACCTCAGTGTGTGAGCTGAGTGTGCTGGTGACCTAGCTACGGGACAGAGCTACATATCAACTTCACTTAGCTATATAAGCCGTTCAGGATCAAGAATAAGAACCGCCCTGAATATAATACTTATTATTTATTTATATTAACGGAATTATATCTACATATTTCAAATAGCTTACCATTTTGTTTATTACAGTTATTTCTTATATTTCCTTTAAAATATTTTTTCTAAGGTGAGTTGTTCAGATCCCTGACATTTATGTTTATGGAGTGCATATGAGTGTGTTTGTTTTTACTTACCTATTTGTTGTTGCAGGGGTCGATTGATAGCTCCTGACCCAGTCTTTTTACTGATCGCTATTAGGTCCTCTCTCTCTCTCCTCCACGAGCTTTATCAAACCTCGTCTTAAAATATGTATGGTTCCTGCCTCCACTATATCACTTTCCAGACTATTCCACTTCCTGACAACTCTCTGACTGAAGAAATACTTCCTAACATCCCTTTGACTCTTCTGAGTGTTCAACTTCCAATTGTGACGCCTTGTATCTGTGTCCCATCTCCGGAACATCCTGTCTTAGTCCACCTTGTCAGTTCCTAGCAGTATTTTATATGTCGTTATCATGTCTCCCCTAGCCCTCCTGTCCTCCAGTATTGTCATGCCGATTTCCCTTAGCCCTTCTTCGTAAGACAGTGCCCATGGCATCAAGAGATTAGAGAAAGTGTAAACCTTTGCACTTTTTCTAATTTCTTGACGTGCTTGACCAGGTGGGGATTCCAAACTGGTGCTACATACTCCAGTATGGGCCTGACGTATATGGTGTACAGAGTCTTGAATGATTCCTTAGTAAGGTATTGCAACGTTATTCTTAGGTTTGCCAGACACCCGTAGCTGCAGCAGTTATCTGCTTGATGTGCGCCTCAGGAGATGTGCTCGGTATTATACTCTCCCCAAGATCTTTTTCCTTGAGTGAGGTTTGCAGTCTTTGGCCACCTAGACTATACTCTGCCTGCGGTCTTCTTTGCCCTTCCCCGATCTTCATGACTGCATTTGGATGGGTTAAATTCAAGGAACCAGTTGCTGAACCAAACCTGTAGCCTTTCCAGGTCTCTTTGTAGTCTTGCCTGATCCTCATCCGATTTAATTCTCCTCATTAACTTTAAATCATCTGCAAACAGGGATATTCTGAGTCTATCCCTTCCGTTATGTCATTCACATATACAAAAACAGCACAGGTCCTTGACTGACCCCTGTGGAACCCCGCTCGTCGCAGGCGCCTACTCTGACACCTCTTCATGTTCCATGACTCGTTGTTGCCTCCCTGTCAAATATTCTTTGATCCATTGTAGTGCCTTTCCTGAGATGTGAGCCTGAACCACTAGCTTTTGATTAACCTCTTGTGAGGAACTGTGTCGAAGGCCTTCTTGCCGTCCAAGAAAATGCAGTCTATCCATCTCTCTCTCTCGTATCTCACTTCCGTTACCTTGTCATAAAGCTCCAGTGCATGTGTGTGTGTGTGCGTTTTCACTTATATATGGTTGCAGAGGTCGAGTGTCGCTCCTGGCTCCGCCTCTTCTGAAAGCTTTGTATCCATCCAGGTTCCACCACACTACTGTCCAGAATATTCTACTTCCTAACTACTCTAAGATCGATGAAATACTTCCTACCATCGCTGTGACTCACGTGTATTTTCATCTTCCTGCTCAGGGCCCGTGACCTGTCGTGACCTGTCGTGACCACTGACCACTGACCACTGACCACTGACCACTGACCACTGACCACTTTTGTTGATGTCACCAAATTACTTGCAACTTTACTTTTGCTGTGTTTTCTGGTTGGAGTAGTACATTCATCTTCATCTTCATACTCACTTCCTTCAGATTCAGTACCACTGTCACTCGATGCATCATC
>NW_027196181.1:0-45000 GCF_038502225.1 Cherax quadricarinatus | reverse complement strand
ATGCCACATCCAATGCCCCCACCCACTACATTACAAACTTCACCCCCACAGCAACAACCCATAGTTCCTTACCAGGTCTCCCACTTCCCCAACCCCAATATACTTCCCAGACCACAGTCTTAGAAAAGAAGTTGAAGGTGTGGTATACAAATGCAGATGGAATAACAAACAAGTATGAGGAGTGGCACGAAAGAATCAAAGAGACATCCCCAGACATAATAGCACTCACAGAAACAAAACTCACCAGAATAATAACAGATTCAATCTTTCCATCCGGATATCAAATCTTCAGGAAAGACAGAGGGAGGAGAGGGGGAGGAGGAGTTGCACTGCTCATTAAAGACCAGTGGGGTTTTGAGAAAATGGAAGGAATGGATGGCATGGGCGAAAGGGACTACTTAGTAGGAACAATCCAGTCTGAGGGACATAAGGTGATAATTGCAGTAATGTACAACCCACCACAGAACTGCAGGAGGCCAAGAGAAGAATACGATGAGAGCAACAGAGCAATGATCAACACACTAGCCGAGGTGGCCAGGAGAGCACACATGGGGGGAGCAAAGTTACTAGTTATGGGTGATTTCAATCACAAGGAGATTGACTGGGAAAACCTGGAGCCCCATGGGGGTCCCGAAACATGGAGAGCCAAGATGATGGATGTGGTACTGGAGAACCTCATGCATCAACATGTTAGAGACACTACCAGAGAGAGAGGAGAGGATGAACCAGCAAGGTTGGACCTTGTATTCACCATGAGTAGTTCGGACATCGAGGGTATCATGTATGAAAGGCCCCTGGGAGCTAGTGATCATGTGGTTCTGTGCTTCGACTACATAGTTGAGCTCCAAGTGGAGAGAGTAGCAGGAATAGGCTGGGAAAAACCAAACTACAAAAGGGGGAACTACTCAGGCATGAGGAACTTCCTTCAAGACATTCAGTGGGAGAGGGAACTGACAGGAAAACCAGTACAAGAAATGATGGACTATGTAGCAACAAAATGCAAGGAGGCAGAGGAGAGGTTTGTTCCCAAGGGAAACAGAAATAATGGGAAGAACAGAACGAGTCCTTGGTTCACCCAAAGGTGTAGGGAGGCAAAAACTAGGTGTACTAGAGAATGGAAAAGGTACAGAAGACAGAGAACTCAGGAAAATAAAGAAATCAGCCGAAGAGCCAGAAAAGAATATGCACAGATAAGAAGGGAGGCTCAGAGACAATATGAAAATGACATAGCATCAAAAGTAAAGACTGACCCGAAGCTGTTGTACAGCCACATCAGGAGGAAAACAACAGTCAAGGACCAGGTAATCAGACTGAGGAAGGGTGATGGGGAATTCACAAGAAACGACCGAGAGGTATGTCAGGAGCTCAACACAAGATTTAAAGAGGTATTTACAGTGGAAACCAGTAGGACTCCAAGAAATCAGAACAGGGGGGCACACCAGCAAGTGCTGGATGAGGTACATATAACCAAGGAGGAGGTGAAGAAGCTGCTATGCGAACTTGACACCTCAAAGGCGGTGGGACCAGACAACATCTCTCCATGGGTCCTTAAAGAGGGAGCAGAGATATTGTGTGAGCCATTAACAAAGATCTTCAACACATCATTTGAAACTGGGCAACTCCCTGAGGTATGGAAAATGGCAAATGTAGTCCCAATTTTTAAAAAGGGAGACAGACATGAGGCACTAAACTACAGACCTGTATCTCTAACGTGTATAGTATGCAAGGTCATGGAGAAGATCATCAGGAGGAGAGTGGTGGGGCACCTGGAAAGAAACAAGTGTATAATTGACAACCAGCACGGTTTCAGGGAAGGAAAATCCTGTGTCACAAACCTACTAGAGTTTTATGACAAGGTGACAGAAGTAAGACAAGAGAGAGAGGGGTGGATCGACTGCGTATTTTTGGACTGCAAGAAGGCTTTCGACACAGTTCCTCACAAGAGGTTACTGCAAAAGCTAGAGGACCAGGCACACATAACAGGAAAGGCACTGCAATGGATCAGAGAATATATGACAGGGAGGAAACAACGAGTCATGGTACGCGACGAGGTGTCAGAGTGGGCGCCTGTGACAAGCGGGGTTCCACAGGGGTCAGTCCTAGGACCTGTGCTGTTCTTGGTATACGTGAACGACATAACGGAAGGGATAGACTCAGAAGTGTCCTTGTTTGCAGACGATGTGAAGTTAATGAGAAGAATCGAATCGGACGAGGATCAGGCAGGACTACAAAGAGATCTGGACAGGCTACAAGCCTGGTCCAGCAACTGGCTCCTTGAATTTAACCCTGCCAAATGCAAAGTCATGAAGATTGGGGAAGGGCAAAGAAGACCGCAGACACAATATAGTTTAGATGGCCAAAGACTGCAAACCTCACTCAAGGAAAAAGATCTGGGGGTGAGTATAACACCGAGCATATCTCCTGAGGCGCACATCAATCAGATAACTGCTGCAGCATACGGGCGCCTGGCAAACCTACGGATAGCGTTCCGATACCTCAGTAAGGATTCGTTTAAGACTCTGTACACCATCTACGTCAGGCCCATACTGGAGTATGCAGCACCAGTTTGGAATCCACACCTAGTCAAGCACGTCAAGAAATTAGAGAAAGTGCAAAGGTTTGCAACAAGACTAGTCCCAGAGCTACGGGGATTGTCCTATGAAGAAAGGTTGAGGGAAATCGGCCTGACGACACTGGAGGCCAGGAGGGTCAGGGGAGACATGATAACGACATATAAAATACTGCGCGGAATAGACGAGGTGGACAAAGACGGGATGTTCCAGAGATGGGACACAGACACAAGAGGTCACAACTGGAAGTTGAAGACTCAGATGAATCAAAGGGATGTTAGGAAGTATTTCTTCAGTCATAGAGTAGTCAGGCCATGGAATAGCCTAGAAAGTGATGTGGTGGAGGCAGGAACCATACATAGTTTTAAGGCGAGGTATGATAGAGCTCATGGGGCAGGGAGAGAGAGGACCTAGTAGCAATCAGCGAAGAGGCGGGGCCAGGAGCTGTGACTCGACCCCTGCAACCACAAATAGGTGAGTACAAATAGGTGAGTACACACACACACACACACACATGCACACATTTTGAAGATATATGTACTTCCAAACATCTATATGACTCATATGAGTTTAGCTTCCATCTGTGTTCTCTTGTTCCATTTCGCAATCTCTGCAACGTTCTGTCCCTGTCAATTATTCTCAGTATTTTGTATGTCGTTATCATTGCCCTCTTATTCCTCGTGTCCTGTTCTCCGTCCACGTCTTCTTTCTCCTTCCCCAAGCTACATTGACCATGCCTGTAGCCCGTCCATATCCATTTGTAGCTTTGCCTGGTCCATATTTGATTGTATTCTAATCATTTGTGAACAGGAATACATCTTAGGAATACATCTGACTTTCCAGTTTGACGTTCACTCAAGTATACCTGCTGCTATTCCCGTACTTCGTCATGGACCGTCACTCGTTGTTTCCTGATACATTGCAGTGATTTTGTTGTTATTCCTGCCTGTTCTTCTAGCTTTTCCACTAGTCTCTTGTGTGGAACTTTTGTATGTTTCTTGTGCTGTTCAGTGTCAAAAGCCTTACTGTCAAAGCAAATGTCATCTACCCATCCCTCTATCTCCTGTCATGTGTTACTATCTCGTGGAATTCCAGTAAGTCTGTGTCAGAAGTTTCCATCTCTGATGCCGTTCTGGTGGCCATCTTTGACGCCACTCACTGCTAGGTTTTCCACCACTCTTCTCCTGATGATCTTCATAGCTTAGCACATTCATGTAAGAGACACTGGTCTGTAGTGTAATGCTGCTTCTCCGTCTCTTTTCGTAAAATTTGGGAATTGAATTATTATTATATCTAGTGAAAAGAATAATAATTATGGTAACTATTATTACAGCTCTTGGAAAATGGGAGGAAATCAAGTTTGATCCACTGGAGGGAGTGAACAAGTTCACTTACATCAGAAACTTACAGTCAGACACGTTCTTACATCAACAGACCTCGTGAAAGAGGTCTGTTGATGTAAGGACGTTTCTGACTGATTCATTCAATGAACAGAGGACGAAGCATAAAACAAGAAATAGATGCTCTCTCTCTCTCTCTCTCTCTCTCTCTCTCTCTCTCTCTCTCTCTCTCTCTCTCTCTCTCTCTCTCTCTCTCTCTCTCTCTCTCTCTCTCTCTCTCTCTCTCTCTCCCTCTATCTATCTCTCTCTCTCCTTCCCTCCATCTTTTTCGTCATCAGATAAAGTAAGGAATATCGTGAGAATCATTGGAATAAGTGCTGCTAACGCTGGTCTCCCACCTTTGGAAACAATATTGTAATATGTGTTTCTCATGGAGGACGCGGTATGAGATACAACCAGCTCATGCTTTTGCTGTTCTAGGCGAAGATATTACTACCGCAGCTGCAGCAGTTACTGTTCCTGCAGACGTTGTTTCACAGGCAGCTGGCACCATTGCTCCGGCCGCAGCAGCTGCAGTTACTATTGTCGCAGACATTGTCAGAGCTGTAGATACCATGACACATTTATTTTTTATTACTAATATCCGTTATTTTTTCTTTTCTTTCCTCCTACAACTTCGTTTTTATATCGTTCGTAACAAGTTAATGTGTCATCTAACTGGCTTATAAATTTTCAAGGCTGATGTACGGTAAAAAGAGAAAAATTCTTGGATCAGTTGGTATATGCAGCTGCCCGATGACCGCACCTGAAGACGCCATTTCCAGCGTCCATGAACTTTCTTCCCATAACTTCCACAATCCTTTACTGTTTGGCTTCAAATAATCAAAACATAGACAATGTTAGAGAGTGAAATTCAAATGTGCACAACTGCCAATTCTGCGTGTAAAATTGTGTAAATTTTTTTGTACTAATTTTATCACTTTAAACATATGTAAGTCTACCTAATTCTGAATAGTTTCAGTAAATTTTGAGAAAATTGTTAAAATAAATATAATCATAAATTTCTGAACAATTACTGGAGAATTTATTTTCTTACATGATTCACTGATTCACTGTTCATTGCTTTTCACTTTTAGCAAAACTAATTTTAAATTCTCTATATCACTGAAAGTAATAACAGGAAAATACCTCTTCTGGTAATCTTTAAACCTTTAAGTACTGGTGTATCTTAATTAAAGATATTTTGTTTAAACTTTGAGTAGTGTAGATGCCAGTTTGTCAACCTTATTGAAAAAAATATATAATATTTTACTTTCTAAAAAAAGAACGAAATCAATTATTTTTCCTTTTAGGATTGAAGAGAATTATAAATAGAATATATCTGCAAAGAGAAAACTGAAAAAAATATAAAACTTGCATTTTTATGGCAGTTTCAATTTTGACGTTAAATGAAGTTTAAAAATTGTAGGACTCGCCGAGGCCGGAGGCCTATTATTACTTACTGTTCAAGTCTTTCACTAACTTCGTTTATAACAACAGAACTCTTTAAACAAATTTTGAACACTGGTCAGGTATTACTAGGAGAGTGTTTGAGGAGCAGTTGATAAGTGCAGAAACCCTCTATTTGGTTTAATATAGACAACATCTGAAATTGGTTTCTTGGGAAAATTTTAGAAGGATTCATTTGATCGGCTTGAAAATGTGAACATTTGTGTATCCTGCAAAAATGTTGTGGTGTGCGGATGCCATTATAGGACTTTTAATCTTGAAGTGGTATTGTATTATTTGGTATTAAATAACTGCAGTGTGTCTCCACTTGATGGCGGTGAAGATCATCATTATACAACCCTCTATAAAATCTTGTATTAACAACAATCACTGTGCAAAGTTATATTAACAACAATCACTGTGCAAAGTTATATTAACAACCCTCACCTTAACTTTATATTAACAATCACCAAAACATAATTTCAAAAAAAGCATCCACCACCTACTACCTTATATTAACAATCATCACAACACTACCTCCTATTAACAATCACCAACACATCATCATATTAACAAAGAGCACCAAACAATCTTACATTAAGATACACCACAATAGTATGTTAATAATCACCCCACACAGCCTCATATTAACAGCCACAATCAACAAAATCTTGTAATACAACCCCAGCACAGTTATGTATTAACAACTCCTAAAAATTCATATATTAACAAACACCACCCATCATCCCTTTGTTAATAAACACCGCTTCTCAACCTTATATTAACATCCATGCTCACAACCTATGTTAGGAACAACACACAACTTAATATCACCCACCTGCACATACCCTCATACTAACAATTATCTTCATACAACCTCATGTTAAGAGGCACCTCCACGCAAACTTACCACTTTATTAATTCCGTCAAAAATATCACATTAATAACTTCCATACAAACTTATTTTAACAAAAGTTAGTACATAACCTTATACTGACAACTTTAACCATAAAACCTTATACTGACAACCATCACTGTGCAAGGTTATATTAACAACCCTCACCACAACTTTATATTATCAATCACCATATCATAATATCATAAAAAAACATCCACCACCCACTACCTTACATTAGCAATTCCTTATTAACAACCATTACCACACACCCCTTCATTAACTAACCACCACCACACAACCTTATCTTAACAACCACCACCACAGATGCTTATGATAACAACCACTACAATACAGCCATATATTAACAATCACCCACAAAAACCGTATGCTAATAAACTGCACAACATCACCTGATATTAACAGCTATAACATACCCTTACATTAACAATCACCACCACACATAATTATATTAAGAACTACCACCACACAACCTTTCTTTAGCGACCACCACCACACAACATTATCGTCAGTGTCGACGGTTAACTGGCCGTCTCCTTGTGAAGTAATTTCACTGGTTATTCCTTGTGGTGTGGCGGGGCTGGTAGCTCCAGGCAACATAGGCGCCACCATGGCATATACACGGCAAGCAGTTATTATTTACTGTCCTCAATATACGCCTGCACAGCACACATTGTATCATAATCCAGGAATTCTGCACACCGTATATTTTATTAACAACAACAACCATCATACAACTTCATATTAACAACCATCACTAGACAACATTATATTAACGAACGCCTTCGTACAACATTATATTAACAAACGCCTTCATACAACATAATGTTAACGCCTTCATACAACATAATGTTAACAAACGCCTTCATACAACATAATGTTAACAAACGCCTTCATACAACATAATGTTAACAAACGCCTTCATACAGCATTATATTAACAAACGCCTTCTTACAACATAATGTTAACAAACGCCTTCATACAACATTATATTAACAAACGCATTCATACCACATTATATTAAACGCCTTCATACAACATTATATTAAGAAAAGCCTTCATACAACATAATGTTAACAAACGCCTTCATACAGCATTATATTAACAAAAGCCTTCATACAACATAATGTTAACAAACGCCTTCATACAGCATTATATTAGCAAAAGCCTTCATACAACATAATGTTAACAAACGCCTTCATACAACATTATATTAAACGCATTCATACATTATATTAAACGCCTTCATTCAACATTATATTAACAAACGCATTCATACAACATAATATTAACGAACCCCTTCATTCAACATTATATTAACAAACGCCTTCATACAACAATATATTAACAAACGCCTTCATACAACATAATGTTAACAAACGCCTTTGTACAACATTATATTAACAAACGCCTTCATACAACATTATATTAACAAACGCCTTCATACAACATAATATTAAAAAACGCCTTTGTACAACATTATATTAACAAACGCCTTCATATAACCTCATAATAACAACTACCATTTCGCAGATTTATATTAACCGCTACCACTACTCATCATCATATTAACAACTTCAAAACAAGATCATATTAACATAGCCCTTGTATTAAATATGGCAACCAAATATTTTAAATTAACAACCATCAACGTGTATGGTTATATTAACAGCTATCACCACGACTTTATGTTAACAACTACAACATAACTTACTGAAACAGCCACCTTTACCCAACCTTTCATTACCAATTACTACTACCACCACATAACCTATTATCCACCTCAACTAACACCACACAACCTTTAATTAACTAACACCACCTCGCAGTCTTATTTTATATTAATTAACACAACCAACACATAATATTAGTAATAATTATCTCTACACAATTTTATATAAACAACCACAACCACAGAATTAACAACCAGCACCACTTAACTTTATGTTAAAACACACAACTACGCATCATTATATTAACCACCTCCAAAGAACTTTTATTAACAGCCCCCAACAAACAATTAGAAAACATTACCAATCAACCTTATATTTCTAAATAAAACTTTAATGGATCCAGCTACACTGGATCCCCACTCGGTCTGCCAATAACATCCATAAAACAGCGTAAACTTGAAAATAAAACAAATATTAACAACCAACACCATACAACGATGCACTAACAACCACCAGCACACAATGATACATTAACAACCACTACCATACAACGATACATTAACAGCCACCACCACACAATGTTACATTAACAACCACCACTATCAATAACAAAAAAGGCACAATACCGTGACTGGAACGATACACAAATAACCCGCACATAAAAGAGAGAAGCTTACGACGACGTTTCGGTCCGGCTTGGACCATTGACAAAGTCACACTAACCAGAAGTACGAACGAACGAAAGTTCAGGTAAGATCCCAAAATGGGATGAGCGGGGAAGACGGGACAGACGAAGAATAGTGTTCTTAGTCGTAGAAATAGAGCCAGGGCTTAACCCAGCAGCGAGGCGATCGTGGGACAGATATTGAGAAGAGAAATTCAGGCTCTTCTGTTGGGACTCCGGTGGGGTGAGCGGGAAGGACGGGACATGCGACGTTTAGAGCTAAAGAGGAGTGTAGAACTGAGCCATGTCTTAACCCAAAGGGTAAGGCGAACGTGGATCAGAGAATCCAAGGTTATTTGTAAATAGGGTTAGGAGCAGGATCATGCAAGGAGTAGAAAAGGTTGTGTTGGTTTGTGGGTCTGCGAATGTCTTCGTCAAGGAGAGAGGTCCAGTAGTCATGTCGTGTCACAAGTTTGTTAATCTGTCTGTCACTGAGCGTCTTCCAGTACAGATTCAGCGCAGGGATGTCTAACTGGACATGTAGAGACTCGCATGTGGCGAAGTCCTCCCATCTGACATCAAGCACCCAGCGCAGCGCCTTGTTCTGGACACGCTGCAGTTTAAGTAAGTTTGTTTTTGCTGCAAGAGAGAGGGCTAGAGTAGAGTAAGTTATCAGAGGACGTATAAGGGATTTGTAGAGGTGTTGTTTGGTACCTTGAGAAGCATGTTTCAGCTTGTAGAGGCCCGCAAGGGCCTTACTAGCTATTGCATGCCTTGAGTGAATGTGTCCGTGTAAGCGAAGAAGGTAGTCAAGATTAACGCCAAGGACAGTGACAGATTGTGTCATGGGGATGTAAGTGCGGATGTCAGCTGTTCTTAGCTCGACAGGTAATGGAGGATCACGTTTTCTGTAGTTAAAATATGTAATGCTGGATTTAGCTGTATTGGTTTTGATCCACCATTTTTGTTCCCAGATGGCTATCCTGTCTACCTCATTTTCTGTTTTGTGTGTGAGTGTATCTATATTGGCATGAGTGATAAGTTGTGTAATGTCGTCTGCATAGGTTAGTGTGATGGAGTTTTGGTATACAGGTGTTGGAATGTCGTTAGTGTATAAAATGTAGAGGGAAGGGGAGAGGACAGATCCCTGGGGTACTCCAGCATTTAGTGTGAAGTAGTCAGAGTAACAGCCTTGGAATTTGATTCTCATGGTACGGCCGTCTAGGAAGTTGCAGAGGAGTTTACGAGTAGTGAGAGGCAGGTTAAAGTTAGTGCAGAGTTTGTACTTGAGCCCTTGGTGCCAGACAGTGTCAAAAGATTTTTCAACGTCTTTTGCAACCAGGGCTGTCCTGTTTCTTTGTTCTGTGTTTATGTGGATGTAGTTGAGAATGATATTAATGACATCTTGTGTGGATCTGTGTGTTCTGAAGCCAAACTGACCATCAGAAAGTAGAGAGTTGTGTTCCAGGTATCTGCGAAGGCGATGGTTGATGAGTTTTTCAAAGAGTTTTCCTAAAGTTTCGAGGAGGCTGATAGGGCGATAGTTTCTACGATCAGAGTGGTCATTTTTGGGTTTAGGAACGAGGATAGCAGTAGCAGCTTTGAAGAGGGAATGGAAGTATCCAGAGGCAAGGGAGGCATTGAGGAGGTTTGTGTAGGCAGTAATGATAGAGTCAGGAAGGTGTTTTAGGATAATATGGTTTAGGCCAGAGGCGCCAGGAGCCTTGGGAGGAAGGTGTCTGAGGAGAGTTTTAATGTCTGTGTTGGTGAATGGAGTGTCGAGTTCTTGGGAGGAGGTAAGAGAGTCTAGATGAATGTGGCTATCTGGTGTTGTATCTTGTGTGAGTGCAGTGTTCCAGTGTTCTATGTTCTGAATGTGTTGAATAACGTTAGGGTGAGGTCGGTGAGGGTGGAAGATGTTCTCCCAGATGTGTTTGAAGATGTTGGTAGCAGCCTGCGGGTCTGAGATGTGTGTGTTGTTGTGGGTGATGTGTTTGAATTTGTTGGTGGGAGTAGTGCCTCTTATTTTTTTGATAACGTTCCAGAAGGCTTTAGTGTTTTTAATACGCTGTTTGTCAGCTTGCTGTATGAGTTGTGACCAGTGATTGTTGTGGTCTTGGTCTAGACTGTGTAGAATGTTGTTTCTAAGGTAAGTGAGATATAATCGAACTTGATTAAATCTGTGTGTGTTGTAGAGGAAGCGGTTGTGGTAGCAGATAATTAGTCTTCTTGTTCTGAGTGACGGTTTGAAGGAATAACGAGTGGTGTGAGTTTTCTTTGGTATTGCGTTGTTGGCTGCTTGTGTAATGGTGTCCTGGATGAGATCAAGTTGAGTATCGATGTCAGAGATAGGTTTGTTGTTATAGTCATAGGTGAGGTTAATATTGTCTATGTGTTGTTTGAAAGCATCCCAGTCAGCGTTCTTGTAGGAGAAGGAAGGTGTGGTTGGAATGAGGATAGGGTTGGAGGAGATGTGCAAGATGACTGGGATGTGATCAGAGCCTGTAATAGGGCCAGGTGAAATGTAGTGTTGAAATAGAGAGCTGGCTCTGTTTGCCAGAATGATGTCTGGTTTGCCTTGGCCCGTGCGATTTGAAGAAGGTATTGAAGTCTGGGCCGAGATGAATTAGGTGTTTATGGTTAGTGAAGTTGAGTAATTGGTGACCAAGTTGGTTGTTACTGGTGTGATGAAAGGCGGTGTGTTTGGCATTCATGTCAGCTAGTAGGTATGTTGGTGTGTTGGTGTAGTTGAAGACTAAGGAAAGGTCGTGTATGTTGAGAATAGTGTTTGGGCGAGCATAGGTGGTGAAAAAGATAAAGGGGCCAAGGTGGGTGTGTATTCTGACTGCAAGACAGTGTTTGTGAATAAAAGGGATTGGGAGAGATTCGTGTTTTATGTTGGATTTGACAAGGATGGCAACCCGATCGTGGGGATCATAGGGGGACTGTAGTGCAGTATAACCATAATGGTGGATACGTTGAGGGGCTTTGAGGCAGGTACTGTTTAGCAAAACAATATCTGGTCTCTCTGCTTCAAGGGGCTCGGCCAGTAGGTGTCTAATAGTAAAGTAAGAACGTACGTTGAACTGAATCACTTTAAACATGATTTAATGGTTTCGTCATAGCAAAGTTAATGTCGGGGGAGGAGTTTGGATTAAAACCCGTGATAGTGGTGCCATCAGTGGATGCGAGTTTGTAGGTGTTACAGACCCGTTTCCTGGAGGGGGAGGAAGAGATGGATCTGTTTTTATGTTCTTTGTTATGTCTGTCAGAAGTTGGGGCAGGTTTAGGTTTGAGTGGATTTTGTCTGGAGGAGGTGGAGTTGGACCTGGATGAAGTTTTGGTTGTGGTGGAGTGGGCGAAGGTAGATGCAGAGGAAGTGGAAGCTTTGGTAGGGGATGAGAAAGTGGAAGCTATGGTACTGGGTGAGGAAGCGGAAGCTTTGGTTGGGGATGAGGAAGTTGGTAAGGAGGTCGGGGGAGGGGTGGTCGTAGCAGCAGCAGTAGGGGTGTTGGTGGGAGGGGTGGAAGTAGTGAAGAGGGGTAGGGGGGGAGGAGAGCTGGTGAGTGTAGGAAGTGGGGGGTGGGAGAGTGGGAGGAGGCAGATTTTGTAGGGGGCTTAGAAGAGAAGCAGGAAGGAGGGATAATTAAAGAGGGAAGGTTGTTAGCGGACAAGATTAGGTTAAGGACATGTGAGTAGTCTGATCGAACATTAAAATGGTATAAAATACCGACAGATTGTTAGGTAAGACACATATGCAACAGTTAGGTATCTTTATTTCGAAACGTTTCGCCTACACAGTAGGCTTCTTCAGTCGAGTACAGAAAAGTTGATAGAAGCGGAAGATACTTGAAGACGATGTAATCAGTCCATCACCCTTAAAGTTTTGAGGTGGTCAGTCCCTCAGTCTGGAGAAGAGCATTGTTCCGTTGTCTGAAACAATATGAAGTTGAAGTGACAGAATGGGGCTTTATATAGTGCCAGGAGGTGAGACGTAGGTTGCTTTGGGAGGGCAGGTCCTTCTCAAACCCAGCCGTTCTCACTAGTAGAGGTTGTCGAAGTTGATGGTCTGTACCGATGGTCTTACCGAACAATCTGTCGGTATTTTATACCATTTTAATGTTCATTCTGTCAGACACTGCAACACAAGGGTATCTTGGTACAGACCATCAACTTCGACAACCTCTACTAGTGAGAACGGCTGGGTTTGAGAAGGACCTGCCCTCCCAAAGCAACCTACGTCTCACCTCCTGGCACTATATAAAGCCCCATTCTGTCACTTCAACTTCATATTGTTTCAGACAACGGAACAATGCTCTTCTCCAGACTGAGGGACTGACCACCTCAAAACTTTAAGGGTGATGGACTGATTACATCGTCTTCAGTATCTTCCGCTTCTATCAACTTTTCTGTACTCGACTGAAGAAGCCTACTGTGTAGGCGAAACGTTTCGAAATAAAGATACCTAACTGTTGCATATGTGTCTTACCTAACGAGTAGTCTGATGGGTAGGCTTGAGAGATTACCATCGCAGAGTGGGCAGCAGTGGCGAGTTGGCAGTTAGTTTTGTAGTCTAGTGTGGGTGTAGGTGTAGAAGGAGAGGTGATTGTAGTCTGTGTGTTGGTGTTTGAAGTGTGTAGAGTAGGAGGGGTAGACCAAGTGCGTGGGGTAACCCAGGCATTGGGGGTAGGGGTGGAAGGTATTGTAGGAGGGGGAGGTGCAGGGAAGGGGTTGGGGAGGGAGGGAGGTTGGCTTTTTCTGAGGGTTGAGAGAATGTCTTTTCTAGTAGGGCAGGAATTTGCAACTGCAGTGTGTGACCTACCGCAGTTAGAACATTTAAGGGGGAGGTTGCAAGTGTTCCAGAAGTGGCCAGTTGCTGAACATCTGGAGCAGGTTTGTGTGGAAGTGCATGAGATTTTGTCGTGGCCGAATTTGTAGCATTTCAGACATTGTGTGATGGGGTGAAAGTTTGGAGTGAAGAGGGTGTTTGGAGGAATGTGGATGGTCTTGGCAAGGATTCCTTGATTGAAGAGTGTAGAGGCGTCAGAAGGAGTTGAACAGCGTATTTTGAGGATGGTAGAGTTTTCAGGTCTATAAATATCGTCAACAGAGACTTTGTTCTCAGTACTAATGTCTTTGATTAAGTCTTTGTCTGTGTCATAGGCAGTCAGGAGAGAATAGTCTACGTGTTTTGCGATCACTGTGCATTTGGCGCGGTGCTCAGGAGTCCAAACAATAGTGAAGCCTGCATTGAGAAGTTTTTGTCTGGTCTCGGTTGAGGTGTACGTTTCTTAAGAATGTCTGTCAAGAAGTAGTTTGAATCCTGAGTTGGTTTTAAAGACTTTATGCTGAGGAGCGCCAGTGATCTGGTACAGTAAATTTCCAGGACAGATAGTGGCATGATCAGATTTAGAGTATTTGAGGTTAAGCGAGAAAGAATTGGGCTTGGAAGAGGTGGTGGCAGGGTAGGCCTTAGAAGCAGGAGTAGACAGAGTAGAGGCAGGTGTTGGCAGTAGAGGAGTGGTAAGGGGAAAGGAGGTGGAAGGCATTGCAGGCATCGTAAATTAGATGTGGGGGCCAATCCTGTGAGAAAAATTGGCTAGGCAAGTACGTGTGAAGTAGACACACGTACTTGCCTGGCTGTAACTTTAAAGTTTCTTGTGGAGTCCGTCTCTGGAGGCACAGGACACTGAGGAGGTGAGCTGTAGCTTGATGGAGCACTGTATGCCCTGAACGGTGAGGAGAGGCAACACTGGCTGTAAGGCGTGCAGACCACACGTACAGGCTGAGGCGTGGAGACTTCAGATAGCAACAGGAGTGCAGAGGGAGGCTTCCTGCCCTTGGGTAGGCAGCCACCGACGCACCAATCCTGATGGTGAAGACGAAGGTCCAGTAACCACCACTAGGTGAAGAGAGCAACTCTGGCTGTGAGCGATGAGGAGAGCCAACACTAGCTGAATGGCGAGCAGACTTCACCTACAGGCTGAGGCGTGGAGACTTCAGACAGCAACAGGAGTGCAGAGGGAGGCTTCCTGCCCTTGGGTAGGCAGCCACCGACGCACCAATCCTGATGGTGAAGACGAAGGTCCAGTAATCACCACTCGGTGAAGAGAACAACTCTGGCTGTGAGCGATGAGGAGAGCCAACACTAGCTGAATGGCGAGCAGACTTCATATACAGGCTGAGGCGTGGAGACCTCAGACAAAGGCGAGGAGAGGCAACACTGGCTGTATAGCGTGTAGACTACACGTACAGTCTGGAGCGTGGAGGCTACAGATAGCAACAGGAGTGCAGAGGGAGGCTTCCTGCCCTTGGGTAGGCAACCACCGACGCACCAATCCTGAAGGTGAAGACGAAGGTTTAGTAATCACCACTCTGAGGATAGTCACACTCAACACGGGGTAATTAGAGAGGCGAGATCGTTCCTCGATGGAGCTGTGTCCAATGAATGAGTTGGTGTGTGTGTGTGTACCAGAAATACGAACGAACGAACGAACGAAAGTTCAGGTAAGATCCCAAATGGGATGAGCGGGGAAGACGGGACAGACGAAGAACAGTGCTGGAGAGGAGTGTTCTTAGTCGTAGAAATAGAGCCAGGGCTTAACCCAGCAGCGAGGCGATCGTGGGACAGATATTGAGAAGAGAAATTCAGGCTCTTCTGTTGGGACTCCGGTGGGGTGAGCGGGAAGGAAGGGACATGCGACGTTTAGAGCTAGAGAGGAGTGTAGAACTGAGCCATGTCTTAACATAAGAACATAAGAACATAAGAAAGGAGGAACACTGCAGCAGGCCTGTTGGCCCATACTAGGCAGGTCCTTTACAATTCATCCCACTAACAAACATTTGACCAACCCAATTTTCAATGCCACCCAAGAAACAAGCTCCGATGTGCAAGTCCCACTCAAATCCAACCCCTCCCACTCATGTACTTATCCAACCTAAATTTGAAACTACTCAAAGTCCTAGCCTCAATAACCCAACTAGGTAGACTGTTCCACTCATCAACTACCCTATTTCCAAACCAATACTTTCATAAGAACATAAGAATGTAGGAACACTGCAGAAGGCCTACTGGCCCATACGAGGCAGGTCCTTATCAAAACGACATCTACCTAAAGCTACTCAAGAAACAACTCCCGCACCCCCCAACGCCAATCAAACCCAGCCCCTCCCACTCATATATTTGTCCAGTCTCTTCTTAAAGCTACCTAAGGTCCTAGCCTTTATCACCCCACTGGGAAGACTGTTCCACGCATCTACAACTCTGTTAGAAAACCAGTACTTACCTATGTCCTTTCTAAATCTAAATTTATCCAACTTAAATCCATTATTCCTGGTTCTTACCTGGTTCGACACCCTCAGTACTTTATTAATGTCTCCCTTGTTTATGCCCGTCATCCACTTATACACTTCAATGATATCTCCCCTCATTCTGCGCCTCTCCAGAGAGTGGAGATTTAAGGCTTTAAGTCTATCTTCATACGGGAGGTTCCTTACACAGTGGTTTAGAAAGACACGTAAGCAAACACTATAACATATTTATTAGAAAACGTTTCGGTCCTGGGACCTTGATCACTTAGAAGTGATCAAGGTCCCAGGACCGAAACGTTTTCTAATAAATATGTTATAGTGTTTGCTTACGTGTCTTTCTAAACCAACTTGTCGGTATTTATTACCAAGGTTTATACCATCCTTACACAGTAAATCATTTTAGTCATTCTTCTCTGTATGTTCTCTAATGAGTCTATGTCCATCCTGTAGTAAGGGGACCAAAACTGAGCAGCATAATCTAAATGAGGCCTCACTAGTGATGTATAGAGCTGTAAAATAACTTTTGGACTTCTGTTACTTATACTTCTTGAGATAAATCCAAGTAATCTGTTGGCCTTGTTGCGCACACTAAGGCACTGCTGTCTTGGCTTTAGATTTCTGCTTACCATGACTCCCAAGTCTTTTTCACATTCTGTATGACCAAGCTCTACTTCACCTAGATTATAGCTTCGAGGGTTATTTTCATTACCAAGGGCAAGTACCTTACACTTATCCACATTAAACTTCATCTGCCATTTCTCAGACCAAGACATTAATTTGTTCAAATCGTCCTGGAGTTCATTGATATCCTCCTCAGAGTGAATTATACGGCCTATCTTTGTATCATCAGCAAACTTACTCATGTCACTAGTAATCCCTTCATCAAGGTCATTAATGTAAATTATGAACAAGAGAGGGCCTAAAACTGATCCTTGTGGAACGCCACTAGTGACTAATCCCCATTCAGATTTCACTCCATTAATGGTAACTCTCTGCTTTCTATTGGTAAGCCATGCCTCAATCCATGCTAGAACTTTACCTCCTATACCATGAGCTGCCACTTTTCTTAAGAGTCTCTTGTGAGGTACTCTGTCGAAGGCTTTACTAAAATCCAAATAAACAATATCATATTCCTTATCACTGTCAACTGCCTCAAATGTTCTATTGAAGAACGACAGTAAGTTTGTCAGGCAGGAACGACCTCTCCTGAATCCATGCTGAGATTCATTTATCAAGTTATGCTCTTCAAGGTGACTTCTGATAATGTCAGCTATAATTGATTCTAATAACTTGCCCACTATAGATGTCAGGCTTATTGGACGGTAATTTGAAGGAGTGGACTTATCCCCTGATTTGAATATAGGAACCACATTAGCCATCTTCCACATCTCTGGCACAACACTGGTAAGGATGGACGCATTGAATACACTCGTTAATGGCTGACTAAGCTCCATCTTGCATTCCTTAAGTACCCTTGAAAACAACTCATCGGGTCCCGGGGACTTATTTTGTTTCAGTTTGTCTATCTGTTTAATAACCATGTCCCTCGTGACAGTAATATTAGTTAACTTAAATTCATCAGGAACTAAATAATTGTTAATTACTGGAATCTCATTTACATCTTCCTGTGTAAAAACTGACAAAAAATAGTCATTAAATAAGGAACACATTTCCAGTTCATTATCCGTCAGCTGTCCATTCCCAGATTTCAGAGGTCCTACTTTTTCCTTCACCTTCGTCCTATACACTTGAAAGAACCCCTTTGGATTAGTCTTTGATTCATTAGCAACTCTAATTTCATAGTCACGTTTAGCCTTTCTAATCGCCTTTTTTACTTCTCTTTTAAGCTGAACATATTGGTCAGTAAGGTTAACCTCTCCTCTTCTGATGCGCCTATAAATTCCCCTTTTCTCCCCTAATAGATGCTTTAGCCTCCTGTTAACCCATTTGGGATCGTTATTATTAGACCTAATTTCTCTCTGGGGAATGTATATACTCTGGGCACTGTGTACATTATTAAGAAAACAATCATAAAAGCAGATCCCTTCATATTCATAAGTATGATTATCGTCAATAAAATCATTAGCTAGATAACCCCAATCAAGATTAGACAGATGTTCCCTAAGTCCATTATAATCGGCAGAACGAAAATCGGGGATTTTTACTGTATTATCATTATTCTTGCATTCCCAATTAATGCTAAAGGTGATGGATTTGTGATCACTTGCGCCAAGCTCTTCAGTGATCTCCAGATTATTCACGAGTGTTTCCTTATTTGACAAGACTAGGTCTAGCAAATTATTACCCCTGGTAGGTTCAGTTACACTCTGTTTCAGAAAACAGTCCTGAACTGTTTCCATGAAGTCACTGGACTCTAGATTACCTGTCAAAGAATTCCAGTCAATTTGGCTAAAGTTAAAGTCCCCTACTATGACTACGTTACTGTGTCCAGAAGCCCTAACAATTTCGTCCCAAAGAAGTCTCCCTCTATCGTGATCCAAGCCTGGAGGTCGGTATATTACACCTAGAATTAGTTTTTCTTGACCCTCCACGAACTCTACCCAAACAGACTCTGTTACTGCTCCATCTATTTTTATACCTGTTTTTATGCAACAATTAATATTTTCTCGAACATACAATGCAACTCCTCCCCCCTTCCCATTACATATATCCACATTGAATAACTTAAATCCCTGAATATTACACTCAGCAGTCATATCCCGACTCTTTAAATCATACCACGTTTCAGTTAATGCAATGATATCAAAGTTCCCAGCACATGCTACCAAACGTAGTTCATTAATTTTATTTCTTGCACTTCGACTGTTAGCATAAAATACCATCATATGTTTTTTCTTCTGCACATTTTTCCTATTCATCTTTGTTTTTACACAATTTCTGAAATTATCATTACCCAGAGTTACTCCATGACAGTTACTATTAAGATTCTTAATATCAGAGCATAAGTCAATATATCCATACTCATTATTAATCATTTCTAAACCCATACCTCTAACTAATCCTAGTTTAAAGTCCTAACAACCCCCTCAACTGAGTTAGCAAGAAAACCCACACCTGCCCTGGATAAGTGA
This sequence comes from Cherax quadricarinatus, assembly GCF_038502225.1. Taxonomy (NCBI): domain Eukaryota; kingdom Metazoa; phylum Arthropoda; class Malacostraca; order Decapoda; family Parastacidae; genus Cherax; species Cherax quadricarinatus. Next base: position 25,946 of record NW_027196181.1, on the reverse strand, counting down.
ACCCCATCCCTGGCATACATGTCATTTCGGCCATAGAAGTTGTCCCAGTTGTCAATGAATGGTACTGCATTATCCTTACAGTGTTTATCCAGCCAACAACATGGACAACCATTCATTACCAACACCTCTTCTTGGCAAAATGCCACATATAACAGGGCGCCCCCCCCTTCTTCCTAATCATGTCTATAGCTGTCCTGAACTTTCTAACTAAATCCTCACTTCTACGCTTGCCTACATCATTGCCTCCAGCACTGAGGCAAATAATAGGATTGATCCCATTACCGTTCATGATGTTGTCAAGCCGGCTAACAATGTCCTCCATCCCAGCCCCAGGAAAGCATACCCTTTGTCTCCTACTCCTGTCCTTCAAGCAGAATGCCCTATCCATGTATCTAACCTGGCTATCCCCAACAACAACAATATTCTTACCTTCCTTGTTGTCGTTCGTCGTGACGATCCCAGTAGTAGACTCACATTCGTCGGGTAGCACCGAGAATGCGTTGGAGGTTTCCACGGGAGTTTCCACAGCAGTCTCTTTCTTCTTCATCGTTTCTGGCTTTCCATTCGTCTTCTTGATCGTCAACTTCGTCGTCCCCTGCTGTCCAGCCACTGACCACGATCCCTTCTTGACCTGAGGACTCGAAACAGGAGGACTACTACGAATCCTCTTGTTTTCCTCGGTCAATCGCTGTATCTCCATCTTCGCTGCCCTCAATTCTTCCTTAAGTTGCTGGTAAAGTTGCTCGATGGAGGGCATCTTGGTTCAGTCCACGGGAGCAAACAAGACACTTCTTCACAGAGTTAAGTACAGGTCAGCACTCAAAGTACAGGTGAGCACTCAAAGTACAGGTGAGCACTCAAAGTCCTTTCTAAATCTAAACTTATCTAATTTAAATCCATTACTGTGGGTTCTCTCTTGGAGAGATATCCTCAAGACCTTGTTAATATCCCCTTTATTAATACCTATCTTCCACTTATACACTTCGATCAGGTCTCCCCTCATTCTTCGTCTAACAAGTGAATGTAACTTAAGAGTCTTCAATCTTTCTTCATAAGGAAGATTTCTAATGCTATGTATTAATTTAGTCATCCTACGCTGAATGTTTTCTAACGAATTTATGTCCATTCTGTAATATGGAGACCAGAATTGAGCTGCATAATCTAGGTGAGGCCTTACTAATGATGTGTAAAGCTGCAGTATGACCTCTGGACTTCTGTTGCTTACACTTCTTGATATAAATCCCAGTAATCTATTTGCCTTATTACGTACGCTTAGGCATTGCTGTCTTGAACATTAAAATGGTATAAAATACCGACAGGTTGTCACTACTCGTAAACTCCTCTGCAACTTCCTAGACGGCCGTACCATGAGAATCAAATTCCAAGGCTGTTACTCTGACTACTTCACACTAAATGCTGGAGTACCCCAGGGATCTGTCCTCTCCCCTACCCTCTACATTTTATACACTAACGACATTCCAACACCTGTATACCAAAACTCCATCACACTAGCCTATGCAGACGACATTACACAACTTATCACTCATGCCAATGTAGATACACTCACACACAAAACACAAAATGAGGTCGACATGATAGCCATCTGGGAACAAAAATGGAGGATCAAAACCAATGCAGCTGAATACAGCATTGGCAATATAAACACAAATGCAGTATAATGTGATCCTTTATTGACTACGTTTCGCCCACACAGTGGGCTTTTTCAAGTCACAAACAGAACTACCTGGGGTGGAAGGAACGCGAGTATTTATAGTCCAGCTGAGGTCAGGTGAAGAATGCTGCATCTGATGATGTACCGAGTGGGGTTATAGTCTAAAAACTTGGGTAGTTCCGTTTTGTGACTTGAAAAAGCCCACTGTGTGGGCGAAACGTAGTCAATAAAGGATCACATTATACTGCATTTGTGTTTATATTGCCATTGTGTCGGTATTTTATACCATTTATTTGAATACAGCATTACATATTTTAACTACAGAAAACGCGATCCTCCATTACCTGTCGAGCTAAGAACAGCTGACACCCGCACTTACATCCCCATGACACAATCTGTCACTGTCCTTGGCGTTAAGCTTGACTGCCTTCTACGCTTACACGGACACATTCACTCAAGGCATGCAATAGCTAGTAAGGCCCTTGCGGGCCTCTACAAGCTGAAACATGCCTCTCAACGCACCTAACTACACTTCTACAAATCCCTTATACGTCCTCTGATAACTTACTCTCCTCTAGCCCTCTCTCTTGCAGCAAAAACAAACTTACTTAAACTGCAGCATGTCCAGAACAAGGCGCTGCGCTGGGTGCTTGATGTCAGATGGGAGGACTTCGCCACATGCGAGTCTCTACATACCAAGTTACACATCCCTGCACTGAATCTGTACTGGAAGACGCTCAGTGACAGACAGATTGACAAACTCGTGACACGACATGACTACTGGACCTCTCTCCTTGACGAAGACATTCGCAGACCCACAAACCAACACAACCTTTTCTACTCCTTGCATGATCCTGCTCCTAACCCTATTTACAAATAACCTTGGATTCTCCGAGAGGTACCTTGTATGACAGGTACCATTCTCTGATCCACGTTCGCCTTACCCTTTGGATTAAGACATGGCTCAGTTCTACACTCCTCTCTAGCTCTAAACGTCGCATGTCCCTTCCTTCCCGCTCACTCCACTGGAGTCCCAACAGAAGAGCCTGAATTTCTCTTCTCAATATCTGTCCCACGATCCCCTCGCTGCTGGGTTAAGCCCTGGCTCTATTTCTACGACTAAGAACACTCCTCTCCAGCACTATTCTTCGTCTGTCCCGTCTTCCCCGCTCATCCCATTTGGGATCTTACCTGAACTTTCGTTCGTTCGTTCGTACCTCTGGTTAGTGTGACTTTGTCAATGGTCCAAGTCCGACCGAAACGTCGTCGTAAGCTTCTCTCTTTTATGTGCGGGTTATTTGTGTATGTAACCACCACCATAAACGATACATTAACAACCACCACCAAACAACGATACATTAGCAACCACCACCACACAATGTTACATTAACAACAACTACCACACAATGTTACATTAACAATGACCACCACACAATGTTACGTTAACAACCACCACCACACAATGCTGCACTAACAACGACCACCACACAACGTTACATTAACAACCACTACAACACAATGTTACATTAACGACGACCACTACACAACGTTACATTAACAACCACTACCACATAACGACACATTAACAACCACCACCACACAATCTTACATTAACAACCATCACCATACAATCTTACATTAACAACCATCACCATACAACCTTACATTAACAACCATCACCATACAATCTTACATTAACAACCATCACCATACAATCTTACATTAACAACCATCATCACACAATCTTACATTAACAACCATAACCACACAGTCTTACATTAAAAACCATCACCATACAATCTTACATTAACAACCATCACCATACAACCTTACATTAACAACCATCACCATACAATCTTACATTAACAACCATCACCACACAATCTTGCATTAACAACCATCACCATACAATCTTACATTAACAACCATCACCACACAATCTTGCATTAACAACCATCACCATACAATCTTACATTAACAACCATCACCACACAATCTTACATTAACAACCATCACCACACACTATTACATTAACAGCCATCACCATACAATCTTACATTAACAACCATCATCACACAATCTTACATTAACAACCATTACCACACAATGTTACATTAACAACCATCACCATACAATATTACATTAACAACCATCATCATACAATCTTACATTAACAACCATCACCACACACTATTACATTATCAACCATCACCATACAATCTTACATTAAAAACAATCACCATACAATCTTACATTAACAACCATCACCACACAATTTTACATTAACAACTGTCACCATCACCACACAATCTTACATTAACAACCACAACCACCATACAATGTTACATTGAAAACCATCACCATACAATCTTACATTAACAGCCATCACCACACAATCTTACATTAACAACCACCACCACCATATAATGTTACATTGAAAACCATCACCACACAATCTTACATTAACAACCACCACCACCATATAATGTTACATTGAAAACCATCACCATACAATCTTACATTAACAACCACCACCACCATACAATATTACATTGAAAACCATCACCACACAATCTTACATTAACAACCATCACCATACAATCTTACATTAACAACCATCACCAAACAATCTTATATTAACAGCCATCACCATACAATCTTACATTAACAACCATCAACACACAATCTTACATTAACAACCACCACCACCATACAATGTTACATTGAAAACCATCACCATACAATCTTACATTAACAGCCATCACCACACAATCTTACATTAACAACCACCACCACCATACAATGTTACATTGAAAACCATCACCATACAATCTTACATTAACAACCATCATCACGCAATCTTACATTAACAACCATCACCACCATACAATGTTACATTGAAAACCATCACCACACAATCTTACATTAACAACCACCACCACCATACAATGTACATTGAAAACCATCACCAAACAATCTTATATTAACAGCCATCACCATACAATCTTACATTAACAACCATCAACACACAATCTTACATTAACAACCACCACCACCATACAATGTTACATTGAAAACCATCACCATACAATCTTACATTAACAGCCATCACCACACAATCTTACATTAACAACCACCACCACCATACAATGTTACATTGAAAACCATCACCATACAATCTTACATTAACAACCATCATCACGCAATCTTACATTAACAACCACCATCACCATACAATGTTACATTGAAAACCATCATCACACAATCTTACATTAACAACCATCATCACACAATCTTACATTAACAACCATCACCACATAATCTTACATTAACAACCATCACCACATTTTCTTACATTAACAACCATCACCACACAATCTTACATTAACAACCACCACCACCATACAATGTTACATTAACAACCATCACCACACAATCTTACATTAACAGCCATCTCCAAACAATCTTATATTAACAGCCATCACCATACAATCTTACGTTAACAACCATCACCACACAATCTTACATTAACAACCACCACCACCATACAATGTTACATTAAAAACCATCACCACACAATTTTACATTAACAACCATCACCACATAATCTTACATTAACAACCATCACCACATAATCTTACATTAACAACCATCATCACACCATCTTACATTAACTAGAGCCACTAAACATCAGTATTTTAAATTGACTAATTTATTAATAACTCTTTATCGGGTTGGTCAAGTGAAACGGCGAGAAATAAAAAAAATATATACTCATATATTCTTAAAGTAACAGCCTTCTCTCTAACATATATTTAATCCTGGATCTTTTTCTAATATTGTTTTTGTTGGGCAGAAAAATAAAAAAATAAAGGCCCCGAATACGTCCCTTTATTAATAAAGCACAAAGATGTATATATAAACTTCATTTTCCACTAAGAATAAATAGTCTTTGAACATGTTAAAAAATATTCAAAAATTATTTTTTTAAATTTGAAAATGCACTTTTGATACTGTACAAAATTAGTGGAAATATCATGAACTGAACAAAGGTAGCGATGAGTTATATCTCTTAGCAGGAATATATTTGTCATTATTTTTTTCCTTATCCTTAAAGTCACTGTCAAAAGTGATGATAATCCAATACATATAACCCTCTCCAATAGGTACTTGCTTTATTAAAGATGCTTAACTGGAATTGAAATAACAAGAAAACGCAACGTAAGCATTACCAACAAATATCTGCATATTTGCAAAATATAGTAAGTCATCAATGCACCTCGCAGAAAAAAGTGAGTGTAAACACAGGTAGATGGCAGTCAGCATGATCTGAACCCACGTTTGGACGCTGTCCAGGAATGTAGCTTAGCTCCCTATATGACGCCATTAACCATTCATCCACAGATGCCTCAAAATGTTAGTTAGGTAGCCTCGTTGGAAGTCATGTTTCTTCCAAACACAGGGCACTCCAGTGAGGCTCATGCATGGTCTCCAGCAGATTTATTCTCCTTTATGTTCTGGCTTCAAAAGTGATGCTATATCAATGCAACTCGCAGAAACAAGAGAAAGTATATACACAGAAAGTTCATAACAGCAGAATCTGAACCCGTGTTTGGACGCTATCTACTAGTGTGACTTAGCTTTCCACGTAATACCTTAATTAAACTAACCACTCAGCTACGGATGCCTCAAAACATTAGATGTGGGTTCAACTCTTGCTGGCTATATGTATATATTCTTTTCCTTGTTTCTGCGAAGTGCATTAATATAGTGTTGCCTGTGAGACTGGAACATACAGGAAGAGAATGAAATAGCTGGAGACCATGCTTGAGGCTCACTGATGTGCCCGGCATTAGTAAGAAATATGAGTTGCAAGCTACCTACCTAACGTTTGACACATCTGTAGCTGGATGGTTAAAGGTATAATGTAGGGAATTAAGCCACACTTACGGATAACGTCGAAACATTTGTTCGAATCTGCTGGCTGCAATCATTCTCTGAATATAGTAAGTTATGCAACGCAAGTTTGTTCCCAGGACTAAACTACCTTTACAGGGCAGTAGACTATTTATGATGCCTTCTCTGTATATATACTTTCACTTGTATGTCATTGCTATTTATAAATGTCAAACAAACTTTATTTGCATATCAAAACTATGTTCAAACATTCAACAAAATACTGGAAACAAATTTAGAAACTTCCTACCGATCTGGAGTGGTGAAAATGGTGAAATATGTCAACCGTTGCATCTGAAGTTCGTCTCTGGCTAGCACTTAGCTTAAGGTCTACGTACGCACCTGGAGTCTACCTACACGGAGTGAGTTCCGGGGGTCAACACCCTCGCAGTCCAGTCCTTGATCAAGCCTCCCAGTGGGTCAGAGACTGATCAACCAGGCTGTTACTGCTGGCCGCATGTAGTCCAATACACGAACCACAGTCCGGCTGATCGACTGCTGGCTTTAAGTATCTGTCTAGCTCCCTCTTGAAGGCAGCCAGGCGTCTATTGGTAATTTCCCTTATGCATGGTGTGAGGCTGTTAAACAGTATTGGGCCCCGGACACATATTGTGTTTTCACTTAGTGTACTCATGGCACTCCTGCTTTTCACTGGGGGTATGTTGCACCATCTACCTAGTCTTTTGCTTTCGTAGAGAGTGATTTCTGTGTGCAGATTTGGGACCAGTCCCTCTAGGATTTCTCAAGTGTAGATTATATTGTATCTCTCCCTGGCTCCAAGGGGTACATGCTGTGACTCCAAATATTCCCAGTAACTAAACTGCTTGACTGAACTTACATGTGCGGCGAAGGTTCTCTGTACATTCTCTAGCTCTGCTGTTTCACCTGCCTTGATTGTAGATGTTAGAGTACAGCAGTATTCCAGTCTAGAGAGAACAAGTGATATAAAAAGGATCATCACTGGCATGACATCCTTTGTTTCGAAAGTTATCATCCTATCATTTTCCTCGTAGAGTTTATAGTGGCACAGTTGTGATCCTTGAGGGTGATATCTTCTGACATTAGCACTCTCTAGTTCTTCACACTACTATCGGAGTTTATAGTATACTTCGTGGCCACGTCACTGACAACGTAGCTACTACAAAGTTGTGATTGGTCTGGCGTATATGTCAAATCTCTGGGAGCACGTTGCTTGGTTCCGAAGCGCTATCAATGTCAAGCGTTTATATTAACAACCACGACCACAACCTCATCTTGACAGCCCAAACCGCTTAACGTTATACTAACAATAATCTAAACGAAATTTAATAACCACCACTACAAACTTTTATATTAACAACCTCATATTGATAACCACCATCACACAACCTTATATTAACATCCATCACCACACTGTCTTATATTAATCACCACCAAACACATTAACAACCACCACTACGCAACCATATTTTAACAACCAGAATTACACAACCATATTTTAACAACCAGTAAATAACAAAGAAAGGCACAATACCGTGGCTGGAACAATACACTAATAAGCAGCACATAGAAGTGAGGAGCTTACGACGACGTTTCGATCCGACTTGGACCATTTACAAAATCACACTAACGAAAAGGAGAGAAGGAGGGAATATACATAGGCCAGCAGACAGGGACGGGACAAGAGAGGTACTAGTGGAGGTAGTAGTAGTAGTAGCAGTAGTGGAGTCAGTCAAATATTAAGAAAGAGAAACACTGCAAGGGAGCTAGGGGCCCACAGAGGGTAGGAGCAAGAACACACAGGGGGGAAAAATAACAAAGGACAAATACACAACGCACAAGAAAGGAAACCCAAAGGAGAAAGAGGAAAGGGGAAGAGGGAGAAGAGGAATAAAGAATCAGGTTAACTCACGGGTGTTCTGAAGTTTGAAGCATCTTACAATGTAATGAGAAAGGAAGGCCTACAGAGACAAATCAGGGACTAAGAATCATACAAGGAAAGTTGTGTATAAGGGAGGATTCAACAGGACGGCGACTGTGAAAGTTGGAAGTAGGGTAGACAGTTTGGTAGAAGACCAGTCAATAGGATGACTGTAATCTCTGACATGACAGAAAAGAGAATTGTTGGTGTCGGCAAGCCTAACACTACTTTCGTGCTCCTTAAGTCTGTCAGAAAGAGATCGGCCAGTTTCTCCAAAGTACTGAAGAGGACAAGAGGAACAAGAAATAGAATAGATACCAGGAGCACCTCTAGAGAGAGGAGAGGTATGAACTAGATTATTGCGAAGAGTGTTAGTCTGGCGAAAATTAAGTTTGATGTCTAAGGAACTGAGAGAGTTGTTCAAATTAGAAAGACCGGAAATGTAGAGAAGGCAGTGGACAGGAGACTTCCCAGGAGTAGAGAGTTTGGGAGAGAAGAAAGTCCGTTTAGCACGTGAAAGGGCAAAATCTATGAAATGGGAAGGGTAGCCAAGATGGGAAAATGAATTATGAAGAGTGGATATTTCTGATACAAGGAACTGAAGATCACAAATGCGGGGAGCACGGAGAAAGAGGGAGATGAGAACACTTTTCTTGACAGAGGAAACATGATAAGAAAAGTAGTGAATGTAAATACCACTGTGTATAGGCTTGCGGTACACGGAAAAGGCAAAACCTGTATCTGAGCGGTTGACATGAACATTAAGGAAAGAAAGCAAGGAATTAGATTCCTATTCAGCTTTAAGCGTAATGGAAGAGGCAAGATTATTAAGAGCATCAAGAAATGGTTGGAAAAGACTAGAGTCATGAGGCCAAAGAGCAAAGATTTCATCTACATAGCTGAGCCAGAGTGAAGGACGCACATCGATGGTAGGAAGAACAGTCTCGAAGTATTCCATGTAAAGATTAGCAAGAACAGGAGAAAGAGGAGAGCCTATAGCGACACCGAAGGTTTACATAAAAACATAAGAATGTAAGAACACTGCAGAAGGCCTACTGGCCTATACAAGGCAGGCCCTTATCAAAATTACCCTTACCCTACACTGGAAGGAAAAGGAATTTGAGTCCACACAAAGGTGGATAAGATCAAGAAAGACATCAGTAGGCATTGTGAGATGAAGTAACCCTTTATTGGCCTTCTCTCTGAGAAAATTAAGCACATCATCAAGAGGAACATTAGTGAAGAGGGACTCAACGTCAAGACTAAGCGTCTTACAACCAGAACTACACAACCATTTTTTAACAACCATAAATACACAACAACCTCATATTGGCAAACAAGACCACACAACTTTATGTTAACTGCAACACAGCCTTATACTGACAACCATGACAACTAACCCTTATATTATCTAACAATGCCACTTCACCACAACAGAACCTTATATTGACAACCATTACTGTATAATGTTTTATTAAGAACCACCATCATACATTATGTTAACCACCACGACACATCCTTATATTAACCACCACTACGATACCGTAAATTAACAATCACCATGACGCAACTTTATATTAATAACCATCACGACACAACCTTATATTAATAACCACCACTACACAACCTTATATTAATAACCTCCACTACACAACCTTATATTAGCAACCTCATTATACAACCTTATAGTAAGATCGACCACCACACAACGTTTTAATAACAACCACCACCACATAAACTTATTGTAATACCTGCCACCATATATCATATAGACAACCACAACTTCACAGCTATATTAGCAGCCATTACCATTCTAGGTTATATTAATAACCACAAACGCACAACCATACATTAACAACCATCATCGTGTAGGGATAAATTAGCAGTAACATCCACCGCTACACAACCTTACATTATAACACTATCAACCGTACAACCTTATATTAAGAAGTACAACCACTCAAATTTCTATTAATAAACACCACCACACAACCTTATATTAACAACGAATAAACCACAACCTTATATTAGCAACAGCCACAACACAACCTTACATTAATCTCCACCATAACACAAGCATCAATTAACACCCCCACCACTCAACCTTTTTTACCAGCCATCACAACACACACTTATCTAAATAACCACAACCATTAAACCTTCTAGTAACAACCACTACCATTCAACCTTTTATTAGCAAATACCACCACACAAAATCATGTTAATTAACAAACGCAGTACAAGCTCATGTTAACTTCCACCACTAAACACTCCTAAAATAGCAGCCGCAACTAGAAAATATTACATTCGCAGCCAAATCTACCACACACTCTTATATTAACCACCACCACCACCACATGACTTTATTTTAACAACCAGCACCAAACAATTTCATACCACAATCAGAGTTATAAAATTTTATATTTTACGCTTTCATATCGACAACCAGAGCCACACAACCGTCTCGACACAATTTTTATATTAACAATCATAACCACACACCTTCCATCATCTACCAACACGACACAACTTTATGTCGACAACCGCCGCGACAAAACCTTATTTTAACAACCACCTTCACTCAGAGATTTATATTACTCACCCCCACGACAGTATCTTACATTATCAACCACAACCACACAATCTTATATTATCAGCAATCACCACACAATGTATTAATAACAACAACCATACAGCTTGTATTATCCACCACCACTACACAACCTTATAACAACCACCACGACACAACCTTATGGTAACGACCGCCATAACACAACTTTATGGTAACGACCGCCACTACTGACACTTAAACTTTCATTACGCAAATTATCAAGCATCATAATAACTAAGTTGTAATGACTACCACAAGCATTCCCCACTCAACCTTATATTAATATGCACCACAACACAACCTTTTAGTAACAACTAATACCACACAACCTTATATTGATAATCACCACAACACAACCTTGTGTTAACAGCTGCAGTAGTGCGCATATTAATTTGGACAGTGATGAAATACGACATTTATTTGGGAAAAGTAATATTTATTTGAAAAATTACCGGCAATGATATGGCAGAGATATGTCTGTCTTTTGCCTTTATAAGCATTGCTACATGCTTAGGCAGAGAAACAACCAATGTTGAAAATATTTTGGTAAATTCTTTGTCGTGGTACCTGGTCCCAGTAATACCAGAAACTAGCTTCTCCACAGTTGAACTGTCCTTTTCTGCGATCATGCGTTTGGTCATTTCCCATAGATTCTCAATTGGGTTGAAATCAGGGGAATTTGTCGTATACCCTGATACATTTTTAATTTCCTCAAGTTTCCCACATCTGAGTAGTTGAAATTTCTCCTCGTTGAAATTTATATTGTTTTGAGTGGCACATTCGAAGATTTACTTGATGTCCGCTTGGAGTCTCGCGGTGTCTTCGATGGCGGTCACTGCCATGGTGATCCGGGTGTCATCCGCAAAGGAAGACACGGAGCTATGGCTTACATCTCTGTTTATGTCAGAAATAATGATAAGGAATAGAATGGGAGAGAGTACTGTGCCTTGTGGAACAGAGCTTTTTGCCATGACTGGCTGGGAGTTTACTCTGTTTAATATTACTCTTTGTGTTCTACTTGTTAGAAAGTTATAGATCCAACTACCAACTTTTCCAGTTATTCCTTTATCACGCATTTTGTGTGCTATGACACCAAGGTCACACTTGTCGAGAGCTTTTGCAAAGTCTGTGTATACTACATCTGTATTTTGTTTATCCTCTACAGCATCCGGGACCTTGTCCAAGTGATCCAGTAGCTGGGACAGGCAGGAACGACCTGCTGTAAACCTGTGTTGCCCTGGGTTGCGTAAGTGATGGGTATCTACGTGCTTCTTAAAACCCTCTCAAAGATTTTTATGATATGTGATGTTAGTGCTATCGGTCTGTAGTTTTTTGCAATTGCTTTACTGTCATCTTTGTGGAGTGAGACTTTGTTGTGTTGAGTGTGTGTGGGATGACCCCAGTGTCCACACTCCCTCTCCTTAAAATGCTGAAGGCACGTGATAGGGGCTTCTTGCAATTCTTGATGAAAACGGAGTTCCATGATATATATATATATATATATATATATATATATATATATATATATATATATATATATATATATATATATATATATATATATATATATATATATATATATATATATATATATATATATATATATATATATATATATATATATACGCAAAACAACCACTCTGAAAGAATAGGGAAATTCCTAGCGCTTTCGTGACTACTCACATTATCAAGGAACTATGAAAGTAAAGCATCCAAAGAAGGTATATAAGGGGTTTGGCTAACACCTCACTATCAGATCCCACAACGGTTAAACACCTGACGCGCGCCGACCCAACTGGACAGGTCCTTTGCACAACTCACCAACAAACTATTCTACCCAAGAAAAATTTTAAAATTATTATTTGTCCAGTGTATTATTAAATTCTTCCCAAATTCTATTAATTATAAATGGATATAATTTATATAAACCAAAGGAAATATTCATATTATTGTCAAAACTGCTTTTTATGAAACAAGTTTCAATTATATTCCTGTCGACCATGGACTTGCTTGATACTACTTTCTCAACTTTTTGAAAATCAATTGGATGGTTAAAATCTCTTACATGAATAAATAGAACATTGAAATCTTGTCCAGTTCTAATGCTATATTTATGTTGTTTTAATCTTAGTTCGAGATTTTTACCAGTTTGACCGTAATAAACTTTATCGCAAATTTTACAAGGAATCTTATAGACACATCCATCAGCATTTTGGGGGGAATTCTTTACCAAAAGTTTTTTTTACTGTATCAAGTTTTTTGAATACAACTTTAATATTAAAAGTCTTAAGAAGAGAAGGCATATCAACCAAGTTTTCATGGTAAGGGAGAACCAACATATTTTTAGTTGAATAAGGCTGGTTGTCCCTTTTTGGGTTGTAAAAAGTATTTCTAGCAACTTTAAAAGATTTATCAATTACATTTCTTGGGTATTTTAAATCATTACCTATTTCATAAATTTTGGATATTTCCTCATCTATGAACTCAGGACTACAAATTCGTAAAGCTCTCAAAAACATTGATGAGAAAACAGACAGTTTGACTCTATCTTGATGCGAAGAATAATAGTGTACATAGAAACAGTTATTTGTAGGTTTTCTGTAAATTTTAAATTTGAATTCATTATTACCCTTAATAATTAAAACATCTAGAAAAGGCAATGAGTTATTTTCTTCAAACTCAACAGTAAAGTTTATAGAATGGGCTAAGCTATTTAATTTGCCATGGAAATGGTGTATATCTACATTTTTGGGCATAAGACACAAAATATCATCAACATATCTGAACCACAAAACACAAACCAGGGAATCCAGTCAGACCAATTATTACCTCCATAGGATCAGTTTCATATAAATTATCCAAATGGCTTGTTGATATTTTGAGCTCTATTGTTGGCAAAATTTCTAACTTTAATGTTAAAAACAACATAGACTTAGTTGATAAATTAAGCTCCTTGACTGACTTAAATGATTTTAACATGGTTAGTTTTGATGTTACTTCCTTGTTTACGAAAGTTCCTGTTGATGATTTATTAAGTTTCTTATCCGAACAATGCAAGGAATTCGCAAGAGCAGGCGAAATATACACAAACACTGCGTATCTTGTTCCAAGGTTCGTAGGTTCGAGTCTCCTTCAGCTAGAGATCAGTGTTTGTGTATATTTCGGCTGCTCTTGCGAATTCCTTGCATTGTTCAGTTACACTCTGTTTCAGAAAACAGTCCTGAACTGTTTCCATGAAGTCACTGGACTCTAGATTACCTGTCAAAGAATTCCAGTCAATTTGGCTAAAGTTAAAGTCCCCTACTATGACTACGTTACTGTGTCCAGAAGCCCTAACAATTTCGTCCCAAAGAAGTCTCCCTCTATCGTGATCCAAGCCTGGAGGTCGGTATATTACACCTAGAATTAGTTTTTCTTGACCCTCCACGAACTCTACCCAAACAGACTCTGTTACTGCTCCATCTATTTTTATACCTGTTTTTATGCAACAATTAATATTTTCTCGAACATACAATGCAACTCCTCCCACCTTCCCATTACATCTATCCACATTGAATAACTTAAATCCCTGAATATTACACTCAGCAGTCATATCCCGACTCTTTAAATCATACCACGTTTCAGTTAATGCAATGATATCAAAGTTCCCAGCACATGCTACCAAACGTAGTTCATTAATTTTATTTCTTGCACTTCGACTGTTAGCATAAAATACCATCATATGTTTTTTCTTCTGCACATTTTTCCTATTCATCTTTGTTTTTACACAATTTCTGAAATTATCTTTACCCAGAGTTACTACATGACAGTTACTATTAAGATTCTTAATATCAGAGCATAAGTCAATATATCCATACTCATTATTAATCATTTCTAAACCCATACCTCTAACTAATCCTAGTTTAAAGTCCTAACAACCCCCTCAACTGAGTTAGCAAGAAAACCCACACCTGCCCTGGATAAGTGAACCCCATCCCTGGCATACATGTCATTTTGGCCATAGAAGTTGTCCCAGTTGTCAATGAATGGTACTGCATTATCCTTACAGTGTTTATCCAGCCAACAATTAATACCAATTGCTCTGGACAACCATTCATTACCAACACCTCTTCTTGGCAAAATGCCACATATAACAGGGCGCCCCCCCTTCTTCCTAATCATGTCTATAGCTGTCCTGAACTTTCTAACTAAATCCTCACTTCTACGCTTGCCTACATCATTGCCTCCAGCACTGAGGCAAATAATAGGATTGATCCCATTACCGTTCATGATGTTGTCAAGCCGGCTAACAATGTCCTCCATCCCAGCCCCAGGAAAGCATACCCTTTGTCTCCTACTCCTGTCCTTCAAGCAGAATGCCCTATCCATGTATCTAACCTGGCTATCCCCAACAACAACAATATTCTTACCTTCCTTGTTGTCGTTCGTCGTGACGATCCCAGTAGTAGACTCACATTCGTCGGGTAGCACCGAGAATGCGTTGGAGGTTTCCACGGGAGTTTCCACAGCAGTCTCTTTCTTCTTCATCGTTTCTGGCTTTCCTTTCGTCTTCTTGATCGTCAACTTCGTCGTCCCCTGCTGTCCAGCCACTGACCACGATCCCTTCTTGACCTGAGGACTCGAAACAGGAGGACTACTACGAATCCTCTTGTTTTCCTCGGTCAATCGCCGTATCTCCATCTTCGCTGCCCTCAATTCTTCCTTAAGTTGCTGGTAAAGTTGCTCGATGGAGGGCATCTGGTTCAGTCCACGGAGCAAACAAGACACTTCTTCACAGAGTTAAGTATAGGTCAGCACTCAAAGTACAGGTCACCACTCAAGAGCACACAAACAGGTCTTCACAGAGTTAAGTACACGTCACCACTGAGCTAAGTACACGTCACCACTGAGCTAAGTACACGTCACCACTGGGCTAAGTACTCGTCACCACTGAGCTAAGTACACGTCTATTACAACCCAGGATTCAAATGGCCTGTTACCCCGGGTGTAAAGGGAGCAAAATAAACACAGTAGAAAAAGTTTAGACTTATATTATCCTTCACCAATTTATAACAGCAATATGTACACTATGTACAGTGATAAGTATAGTGCACTCCACGGTAAGCAAAGCAGAAATAGAAGCCACAAGATAGCAGACCGTGCTTCAACCAGCTCTAGAATGGGAATGACCAGGGCAGACAGGAGAGCGGTACCCACATAACCTCTGCGATTGCCAAAACCATCTTCTTATTGGCTAGAACCTGGTCACTAGTTGAACGACGGGGCCCCATCATCAACTCTTAGCAACCTGGTTCGCTGGTTGGGGGAGATAGCCTGTAAATGAGGGTGTGTACGTGCGCCGAATAAAGGTTACGTACTCTTTGCATGCCACAACGTCCAATGTATTATTAAACTGTAATCAAATTTTATTAATTATAAATGAGTCTAATTTATATAAACCTAAAGAAATATTCATATTATTTTCAAAACTGCTTTTTATGAAACAAGATTCAATTATATTTCTGTCAACCATGGACTTGCAGTAGGTAAAGGTAATTGGGCAGACGAAGTGGAGGAAGCGGGAGAAATTTGTGTGACGCTACCAGTGGCTTAGGACGTTCCCACACAGGCAGACCCTGGTGGTGAACAGCAGCCTGTAGGGGTGGGGGAGGCCGGTGACCTACAGGTTTTACCTGAACACCTGCAGGAAATAATCAAGTCTTTCCTGGACGAGCCAGCAGAGGAAATCCCTCCTGTAGAATTCTGATGGTTGAGGAAGACCTGAGTGAACGGGTCCCGGGGCCTCAAGAATCAGAGTCTGGCATGTTGCAGGTGCTGCAAGTGGAGGCTGAGGTGCACAGGGGGAGTGACCATACTGATATGGAGTTTGAGAGTACATCTAAAAAAAGAGCTGGAGGTTCGTCAGATGACGAGTGTATAACGGTCTAACGATAAATGTGAATGGCCTTAGGGCTCATGTTAAACGTATATGGTTGGAGGATGTTTTGAGGCATTTTAATATTGATGTGTGTTTTATTCATGAACACAATTTTAAGTGTGGTAGAGATTTGAGGCTGAAAGGTTTTAGGATGTATGCAGGCAGCTCAGGGAAATTAAAGGGTGGAGTGGCAGTGGCAGTGAGGGAATCCAGCTCGTGCTCGTGTGGGAAGAGGGAGGAGAGGGGAGGGTGGTGAGGGTTGAGGGGCTATTGGGGGAGATTAGAGTGTGTTTTCTAGGGATATATATGCCGGCTGATAACAATATAAGGGTAAAGGTGACTTTTGTAAGGGAGGTTTTGCTTTTCTACTTGTTGGGTTTACCCATGGTTTCTATAGTAGGAGGGGGTTGGAACTGTGTAATCAGAAATAAGGATGTGGAGCCAAGAGGGGCAGGGTGTGTGCTTGGGGTGTTGAGGGATTCATTGAGGGATGCAGGGGTTTTTGACATAGGGGAGATGGGTGGAGAGTGGAGCACACGTTTATGAGGAGGGATTATGCAGCTAGGTTGGACCGTATATATATAACTCGAGAGATTACAGTAGACAGTGTAACGACGATAGATTTGGGTTTTTCAGACCATCGAGCCGTTTTGGTAGAGGTGGCATGGGATGGGATGGTTCATAGGTATGTGGGTTATTGGAAACTGAATGTGAGGTTACTTCAGGGGGAGGGGGAGGGTTTGGTTTTTAGAGAATGGTGGTGGCACCTCTGGGAGGTGTGCAGCAAAGAGGAGGATGTATTGGAATGGTGGGAGAAGTATGCTAAATTGCAGATTAAGGAGTATTATCAGCATAGAGGACGGGATGAGGCACGGTGGAGGTTTGGTTTACAAAAATATTTTGAGGGGCAGCTCAATGATTTTTATGAAGGGGGTGGGGAGGCTAGATATGGGGAAATAGGGGTTTTAAGGCGAAGATTAGGGATATGCAAGATTCTCGTTTTGATGCGTTAAGTGTAAGGGAAGAATTAGAGGAGGTCCTATGGGGAGACAAACCATCAGGATGCATCTTGAGGAGATTTAGGGAAAGGCAGCAGATAACTATGATTATGGGATTAGAGGTGAGTCAAGGGGTGGGGGGCTATAGGGTGGGGCAGGAACTTACAACCACCGATGGAATGAGTAATTATGCTGATTATTGGTTTAGGGAGAATTTTAAGCAGGGGGAGGGTGGAGGGAGGGAGAGAGAGATTATAGGGGAAGGAATTCGGGGTATTTTAAGGAAGGAGGAGAGAAAGATGATAGAGGGTAGAATCAGCGAGGAGGAGGTAGGGGAGGCAGTAATGAGTTTGAGTAGGGGAAAGGCGCCGGGGATTGATGGAATTCCTAACGATTTTTATATTACACATTGGGATTGTCTGAAGGAATGTCTGGTCTCGTTGCTTAATTGTATGAAGGACGGGGGAACCTTGGGGGAATTGCAGGGCACGGGGTAGTTGTTTTGGTTTACAAAGGAGGGGAGGAAACTCTGGGTGCCTATAGGGCAATCTCCCTCATGTGTGCTAATTATAAAATTTTCGCGAAGGTTTTAGGTAATCGCATGAAAAAAGTGATTGACCGTGTACTACATAGAGGACAGTGTGGGATCCAAGGTCGAAGTATGTGTGAGGGGAATGGGAGAATTGTGGAGGGTAGACAAGGTGGGGAAATCTTGGGGACTGATTGGAAGCAGGCTTATGATTGTATGGATAGAAGTATGTTGTGGAATATTTTACAAAAACAGGGTTTTGGGGATGAGATTGTGCAATGGGCAACTACTTTGTATACGCCTGCGAGGGTCAGAGTACAGGTTAATGGGAAGTTAGGTTTGCCGGTGCATATGGGGATGGGTTTGCGACAGGGTTGTCCCTTGTCTCAAATCCTTTTTGCATGCATTCAAGACCCTTTTTATAAGCTTATAGAGAAAGAAGTGTGGGAAAGGGGAGAGGAGGGTCCTGGCAGATGTGGAATTGTGGGGTATGTGGATGACACCACAGTTTTGGTGGGAGGGGAAATAGGATTGGGGAATGTGAGACGTATAATCAAGATCTTTGGTGGGGCAACAGGGATGAGGGTTAATGGGGCAAAGTCAAAGTTATTGGAAGTAGGTACATGGGTGGGGGGAAGGTTTGGGGGAACTGTATGGGTGGAATGTAGTGGATAGAATCAACATCTGCAGGGTTGTGTACATGGCGGATACTGGAGAGGCACAGAAAATAAACTCAAAGGATGTGAGTTGAGCGATCGGCAGGATGCAAGGGTGGAGGGCAGGGGATATAACATTGCAGCAGAGGGTGGTGGTAGTAAACACACTTGTGTATAGTAAAGTGTGGGGAGTAGCAGAAGTATATCCTCTGAGGTCGTGTGATATTCAGGAACTGGAGAGGGTGGTTTTGAGGTATGTGTGGGGTTATGGCAGGCCATGGCTAAGGAAGGAGGTGGTAATGATGGGCGTGCAGCAGAGTGGGCTGGGTCTTATACCTTTGGACACACGAGTGAAGGCAGTGTATGTGAAGCAGCGGTTCCTGAGGGTGGGAGGGGACAGGGGTATAATAGTGGGAGAGGTCATGGAGGATGTGAGGAAATGGTGGAAGGGGAAGGCATTACTGGTGTGAGAAGATATGGTGCGTAATTTGTTGACAATACTGGATGCAAGAAAAGTAAGGGTCAGTAATCTGGGGAGGACAGATAGGCATGGTGGGGTGCTACAGGGTGTAGCTACATATCCGATGTATGGTTGGAGGGGCATTTGGGAAGATTTTAGATTAGATTAATGCCGAGGGTTCGTGAAGTGGTAGTATATAGGTTTTTCATGGGAATTCTAGCTTCAAGGTCGGTGCTATATCGAATGGGGTATGTAGGTGATGGCACTTGTTTACATTGAGGAGAGGAGGAGACGGTGTTTCATTCTGTATATTTTTGTGAAAACTTGGGGATTGTAAGGAAATGGTTAGCGAGGGTCCTGGGTATAGTGGCGGGGGGGGGGGGGAGAAGCATTTCGACTTTGAGGGCTTTGCTTTTTGATGTGGGCTGGGTTTCCAAGGACATTCGGAGGGCAGTGATGTATGTGGTGGCAGAATTTTTGTATGTGTCTTGGGGTATGAGGGAGGTGGGGGGTGAGTGTAGGGTGCAGGCGCTTGCGGCGAGTGTGTATTGAACGGCTATTATATGGGAGGTTGTGGGTAAATAGTTTTCCTTTGGGTTATCATAATGTGACAGTAGGTGAAATGTTAGGGTTGGGTGTAGGTTAGAGCTGGAATAGGTTGTTTTCCCGTGGAGAGTGGAATGTGGAAAGAGTGTGTGGTAGTGGTGTATGTGTGTGTACAGTCTTCAAGTATGAGGGGGGGGCATAGGGGGGCTGAACTGAAGACATACGGCTGATAGCCTGGGGTTTTGACTTAATGACTTTAGGTAAGGATGTGAGTATGAACAGGGAGAGTGAGGTTGGTATAGTGTCAGGGGATGGCACGGGGGGCTTTCTGAGGAGTCTTGGACCTGGATGTTGGTTTTTTTTATGATGTGGACGAATCTGGTTAATATAATTGACTACAAATTTTTTTTATAATCAATTTGATTTTGGCGATATCAGTGTTAGAAACTAAACTGTTTACATGTTTAATATCATGTATTTGCTGCTTAATTTGCTTTATGTAGTTTTTTTTTTGTACGCCTAGAGGCTGTTTTTATTGTCTTTACCTTTTTAAAGGTGTAAGAATCGCAGTACCACGGTAGTTTTTTTTGTATATTTTCATATTTCTATGTAATATATTTTGCTTACTTTTGGAAAGCTTCATATATGTGTTAGGGTTAACATATACTGTGCACTCTTAGACTGGTTATAAATGACCATAATTTTTAAAGGGGTGGACCGGTAAGCCAGCGGAAGGCCTCGGTCAGATGACCAAAAGCTCCAAAGGCGGGTCATCATCTGACTAAGACCCGCGTCAGGAAACATTTGTCCTGTTTCCTGACGAACCTTACCTAACCTAACCTGTGCACTCTTGTAGTTCTAAATCATGTTTGTTTTTTCTCAGGTAGGTTAAGGAGGTGTGACTGGGGTGGGAGGCTGTTGAATTTTGAAGGCTGTGACGGTATCACACATATTATGCTCTTTTGAGCTGGTACCATATGATGTCAAGTCATGGTAATGAATATCAGGTTTTACTTTGGTTTTTAGTTGTACAAGAATATGTATCAAATTTCTCTCCGAGTTTGTTTTTTGTTTGTGTTTTTCTTTAGACTTTTTGTTACATGACAGAATAATTTTCACGAGGAAACTTTGTTTTTGTCTGCGATCGCGCAGAGTTAAAAATGTGTTAAATTTTGTGACACTGTTTGCTCTTATATAGTGTGTGACGAGCCGATACTGTGTTCTTGTATTAACATTATTTGTGTTGTGAGAATAGCAGTCGGTTTTTTATAACTATTGTGATGTAGTTAACAAAATGAACAATGGTGAGTTGATGTACAATATGGTGAAATGGGATTAAAAAGGGTTGTAGGTTTTTTACTGTTTGATTTTTCACTGACTGCTTTTCTTCAGTGTGTATAATGTAATTTAGCAGAGGTTTGTTTTTTATTTCCATTAATTACACGTTCTTATTTTGATTAAATGGCTTTAGTATTAAAGGCATAATAGAAATGTAAGTTTGCGTGAAGTATATATATTAGACATATTACTGAATCTAACATTGCATAAATTTTATATTTAGCATAAGATGTTTTCAACGTTTCGTTTTGTGTAAAAGTTATTGTTGGTCCATTTTTTTGGACAAATTTTGATATTTTGTACATAGAATATTCTGTTAGTTTTTTTTTATATATAAATTTATAAAATGTAAGCTGGTAAATGCTAAGATCTATGTTAGTGTAATGGTGTTAACTTTTTTAATGTTACATATTGTTATCGTGTTTAACCACGTGAGAGTGGATAGGGTTTCAACTTGCAGAGGGGCGGGTGGGGGGGGGGTTGTGGAAGTGTTGGATGTCAATGTTAGCATCAGTGTATTATGAAGAACTTTGTGATTACGTAACACTGTGTTTCTAGGTAGATTGTGGGTTGTGTTAAGTTATCTTAAGGTAACATTGTATGTTCACTCAGTGGACCGTTGTAGTACGAATGTTGAATGTTCTGTCATAACATGTACCATTTCATGGTATCTTTATACTGCATCTTGTAATACAGTTTTAAATAAAATATAAAAAAAAAAATACTGGTATAAAACAGAAGATCCTGGACTGACTACACCTACAAATTTCCTCACACAATAATATATACTGAGGTGTGTAATATTCCAGGACCTTCGAAAAGCGTTGCTGCTAAAGTAATTTTGGTCTCACTTGCAATCGTGAAGGGGCGTATGACGAGACCGTCGAATTCAGTACGTGGATTATGTAGCTGGTAGTCCCATCTATAGCGAGTTGACATATTTACTCGCGATTCACCTAATTGATAACACCCATAAAACAACTCACATAAAACAATTTCGCTGATTCACCAACAATGTCGCTAGTTTAATCACCATAAATACAGGTTCCTGACTCAACAATATAGCTATAATCTATGATATACGTGTGAAGGGTTACATCAGAGGTAGCTACTCTGATAGTTTGACATGAGAACAAACTACACTGCTGGCTGCTTGATATTAATGACAAAAATGCTTCACTTGAGATAAATGATAAAAATGGGGCAGTATGTAAAACTCTAAACAAGTGCTCCAAGTGATATTACTGAGAAAAGTTTTCCAGTTTACGAAATAAAAAAAAAATGCAAGATAATTCCTGTTAAATTACCTGTCAAAAAGCTGCAGGTAACATTACCGACAAAAGTTCTGTAACAGACATTCTGTACAGTCGAACCTCAACTCAGCAGCTACGGTAATTGAAAAAAATTATTAACAAAAATATATTCAGAAAAAACAGTAATTCCACACTTAATTTTTCCAGGAGTTTCTCCTCTCATGCCATGATTCTTACTGCTGGTGAGGTGCTCTGAATCTAAACAGATTAACTACAATCAAACCTGAATTCTCCCATTTCCCAGGCGCTGAAAAAAACAGTATGGGTTTAGTTCTTTCCCAAATACTGAATAATAATATTATATTTTATTTTAATCTATATATATATAATATTGTCTATATGTTTAAGATGCATAAAATATTATGTGTCTATCAATTTGCCTATCTATCTTCTATCTATACACACTCACACACACACACACACACACACACACACACACACACACACACACACACACACACACACACACACACACACACACACACACACACACACACACACACATACACACACACACATACACACACATACACACACACACATACACACACACATACACACATATATATATATATATATATATATATATATATATATATATATATATATATATATATATATATATATATATATATATATATATATATATATATATTTATATATATACATATATATGTATATGTCGTGTCGAATATGTAAAACTGGTCAATTAGCAAGAACTCATTCAAAATTAAGTCCTTTCTCAAATTTTCTCTTATACGTTTAAAGATATATTTTTTTCATTAATGTTAATGTAAAAATTTATAATTTTGCAATAAAAGAATCTTAGAAAACTTACCTAACCTTATTATAAGAAGAACAATTTATTTTAGCCTAACCCAACTAAATATATTTTAGATTTGTTTACAATAATTTAATACAAAACAAACACAGTGAAATATATTTTTTTCGTTAGGTTCAGAATGATTTTGGCGAAATTATTGCATACACAAATTTTCGCTTGTCCTATATGGCAAGATGAGCGTTGCTATTTAAGCCAAGATCGCAAGTTCTGCCTATTCGGCACGACATATATATATATATATATATATATATATATATATATATATATATATATATATATATATATATATATATATATATATATATATATATATATATATATATATATATATATATATATAATTTTTTTTTCAACAAATCGGCCGTCTCCCACCGAGGCAGGGTGACCCAAAAAGTAAGAAAATCCCCAATAAGAAAATACTTTCATCATCATTCAACACTTTCACCTCACTCACACATAATCACTGTTTTTGCAGAGGTGCTCAGAACACAACAGTTTAGAAGCATATACGCATAAAGATACACATCATATCCCTCCAAACTGCTAATATCCTTTAGAGTACAGGCATTGTACTTCCTATTTCCAAGGCTCAAGTCCGGCTATATAAAAATAACCAGTTTCCTTGAATCCCTTCACTAAATATTACCCTGCTCACACTCCAACAGATCGTCAGGTCCCAAATACCATTCGTTTCCATTCACTCCTATCGAACACTCTCATGCACGCCTGCTGGAAGTTCAAGCCCCTCGCCCACAAAACCTAACTTACCCCTTCCTTCCAACCTTTTCGAGGACGACCCCTACCCCGCCTTCCTTCTCCTACAGATTTGAATGCTCTCCATGTCATTCTACTTTTATCCATTCTCTCTAAATGACCAAACCACCTCAACAACCCCTCTTCAGCCCTCTAATACTTTTATTAACTCCACACCTTCTCCGAATTTCCACACTCCGAATTTTCTGCATATTTACACCACACATTGCCCTTAGACAGGATATCTCCACTGCCTCCAACCGCCTGCACTTTAAAGGAGGGGTTTGGGATATTAGCAGTTTGGAGGAATATGTTGTGTATCTTTATACGTATATGCTTCTAAACTGTTGTGTTCTGAGCACCTCTGCAAAAACAGTGATTATGTGTGAGTGAGGTGAAAGTGTTGAATGATGATGAAAGTATTTTCTTTTTCGGGATTTTCTTTCTTTTTGGGTCACCCTGCCTCGGTGGGAGGCGGCCGACTATATATATATATATATATATATATATATATATATATATATATATATATATATATATATATATATATATATATATATATATATATATATATATGTCGTGCCGAATATGTAAAACTGGTCAATTAGCAAGAACTCATTTAAAATTAAGTCCTTTCTAAAATTTTCTCTTATACGTTTAAAGATATATATTTTTCATTAATGTTAATGTAAAAATTTTTAATTCTGCACCAAAAGAATCTTAGAAAACTTACCTAACCATATTATAACAAGAACAATTTATTTTAGCCTAACCCAACTAAATATATTTTAGATTTGTTTACAATAATTTAATACGAAACAAACACATTTAAATATATTTTTTTTCATTAGGTTCAGAATGATTTTGGCGAAATTATTGCATACACAAATTTTCGTTTGTCCTATATGGCAAGATGAGCGTTGCTATTTAAGCCAAGATCGCAAGTTCTGCCTATTCACATATATATATATATATATATATATATATATATATATATATATATATATATATATATATATATATATATATATATATATATATATACATATATATATATATATATATATATATATATATATATATATATATATATATATATATATATATATGTGTGTGTGTGTATATATATACATATGTGGTGCCAAATAGGTAAAACTGGTGAATTAGCAAGAACCTATTTAAAATTAGGTCCTTCCTAAAATTTTCTCTTATACATTTAACAATATTTTTTTTCATTTATGTTAATGTAAAGCTTAAAAATTTTGTACTAAATCAACCTTAGAAAACTTACCTAACCTTATTATAACAAGCGCAGTTTAATTTAGCCTAATCCAGCTAAATATATTTTGTGCAAGAAAGGTATACAATACCTACAAGATGGAAGTTAAGACATATGTGCAACATCTGGGTATTTTTATTGTAGACGTTTCGCCATCCAATGGATTTATCATTG
>NW_027196180.1:72500-103876 GCF_038502225.1 Cherax quadricarinatus | reverse complement strand
TAAACATATAATCATTGTATACATATAAACATTGTAAACATGTTAATAACATATAAAATATTATATTGTAAACGATATATTATAAACATTGTAAACATTATAGATCAGTAATATATTAATTTATTTTTTTATTACAAGCAAAATATTTGAGGGACAACAACAATGCTACATCACGGGTATACAACAATAGCACCATGTGTCAGTAAACAACAGCACTGTATCATGAGTTTACAACAGCAGCACCATGCGTCAGCAAACAACAGCGCTCCATCACGGGTATACAGCAATAGTACCATGTATCAGCAAACAACAGCAGTGCATCATGGGCATACAAGAATAGTACTATGTGTCAGCAAACAACAACGCTGCATTATCTACACAACAACAGCGCACTGTGTCAACAAACACTGGTCGCTGGACAAAATGCTTCCTCCTGGTCCCACTTTACAAAATTCCCGGGAAACCATTAAACAGAGCGAGATACGCATCCTTGACGCCTCTGAATAAACAATGATTTTGAAGTCCACCTCTGTGTACCTTCACTGTTATTTATACCTTGATACCTCCTGCCAGAATCAAGTGTCCTACAATCACCCCTTGAACCCCACACGTGGTGTGAATAAAACACTTATGAACCCCACATGTGACATGAAGAGATGAAGGTATGAATCTTACTGGTGGAAGGCACATCCCTACGCTTGAAGACACAGCTTGTGTCACAAAGTTCAGACATCATCTTGGTGCGCAGTGAAGTAAGCAATAAATCTCTAATCCGAGCTTCAATATTCATCGCTCTAGTGCGCCATAAAATCTCAGGGGGAATATCCCAACTGCGGTAATATCCAACATTACCGTCACAACTCTGGATATTATTATTATGCAATCGCGTCATCTCTGCGTCGTTCAGCAGACCGTACCGAGAGTCACGTGGACGCTATTTCCCCATCATCTGACGCATTACTGCGTCAAACCACCCCTCTTGCACCCATTCCTGCGTCCTGTCATCCTCTGTACGTTGCTGCATCCAGTCATAGTTCCACCCACTCCTGAATTTAGCTACCCATCCCCAACACATGCATCCAGCTATCCCTTCACCCACACTTGCATCCAGCTATCCCTTCACCCACACTTGCATCCAGCTATCCCTTCACCCACACCTGCATCTAGCTACCCATCCCCCACTCCTCATCCAGCTAGCCCTTCACCCGCACCTGCATCCAGCTACCCATCCACCCACTTCAGCTTCCTGCTGTCCTTTTCCGCAGGATGCAACCAACAATAATTAGCTAACAAATCTACGTACCTATTTATTACAAGGTGAACAGGGACAGTAAGGTGCTAGGAGATTAGCTCTGTCTTTCTCCTGCCAGTATTGAACCTGGGTTCTTCAGTTTTCAAAGAACATGGTACCAGTGATCTTCAAGGTTGTTAGGTAAGACACATATGCAACAGTTAGGTATCTTTATTATGAAACGTTTCGCCTACACAGTAGGCTTCTTCAGTCAAGTAAAGAAAAGTTGATAGAAGCAGAAGATACTTGAAGACGATGTAATCAGTCCATCACCCTTAAAGTTTTGAGGTGGTCAGTCCCTCAGTCTGGAGAAGAGCATTGTTCCATAGTATGAAACATACTATGTTTCATACTATGGAACAATGCTCTTCTCCAGACTGAGGGACTGACCACCTCAAAACTTTAAGGGTGATGGACTGATTACATCGTCTTCAAGTATCTTCTGCTTCTATCAACTTTTCTTTACTTGACTGAAGAAGCCTACTGTGTAGGCGAAACGTTTCATAATAAAGATACCTAACTGTTGCATATGTGTCTTACCTAACAACCTGTCGGTATTTTATACCATTTTAATGTTCCATCTTCAAGGTTCCTAGTTAGTCCCTCAGCAAGCAAGTTCTATTTCGCAACATTGTGAATAATAAATTTTCCGGAGGAACTTTTGAATCAGCTGTGACCCATCAAGAAGGAAGACATTAATGACCATGGAGGTCAGATAATGACTTACTGAGTGCAGTTGTCCTGGGTGTGGCAGCCTACTCTGACCTCCAGCACTCTGGCCTCTCTTCTCTTTTTCCTGCTTAACTGCCCTTTTCTGTTTCATTAGTTGCGTATACATTTATTTACAATATATGAATATATATATATATATATATATATATATATATATATATATATATATATATATATATATATATATATATATATATATATATATATATTATATATATATATATATATATATATATATATATATATATATATATATATATATATATATATATATATATATATATATATATATATATATATATGTATATAACTGCCGCTGTGTTCACACAGCAGCAGCGGCAATTAATAAACCACTAACCTACACTCAGTCTAACTTTCAGTATCATCCTGGTAAATACTTTAGCCATAATTTATGCATCAAAGCTTCGGTGTAAAGAACATAATTTTTTATATAAACTCGCGTTTAAAACATCCTCGTAGCTTGAACTATAACAAAAGTTGCGTTCCAGGAAATGTTAGTTTTAATGCATTTTTAAATGTGCTAGAGCAAGTGATATTTAGGTAGCTGCTACCTGCTAGTTGTGGTTGTTAGTGCGGGTACTCACCTGTACGTACTCGGCTATATATGATTGCAAGTGGTCGAGTCTCAGCTTCTGGACCCCACCTCTTCTCTGGTGAATACGTTCATTCTCTTCTGGCTTCGAAACCTTTATTATTAAAGTTATGTATGTATTCTGATTCTACTATTCCAGTCGTTCCACTTCATGAAGAAATACTCCTTAATATCCT
This sequence comes from Cherax quadricarinatus, assembly GCF_038502225.1. Lineage (NCBI taxonomy): Eukaryota > Metazoa > Arthropoda > Malacostraca > Decapoda > Parastacidae > Cherax > Cherax quadricarinatus. The sequence continues at coordinate 101,064 of NW_027196180.1, read as the reverse complement.
TGTAACTCATCTGTGTTTTCAGCTTCCAGCTGTGATTTTGTGTTTCTGCTTCTCATCTCTCGAATAATCTGACCTTGTTTACCCTATCAATTCCGCTCTATATCTTGAATGTTATCTTCTAGCCTGACATTTAGTTCCCTTAACCTCTCCTCATAGGTCATACCCCTTTGCACCGACATTCTTCTCATTGAAAAACTACATTTTCTCCCATTTCTTGACATGCTGCACCAGGTGTAGTTCCTCACTGTACTGTATATGGCAATATAGGCCTAACTTATGCTGTGTAGTGCCGCGAATGTCTCTTTAGACTTTTTGAAAGCCAATCCCCAATGGAAATAAGTCACTCTGTCTGACTTTTTTTGGGTTATCCTAGGTTCTCTACACATATGCTGCTATGTATGATAATCTATATAACTGTATTTGTGTATACCTGAATAAACTTACTAGATTTGCCATACGCGCTGTGTTCACTGTTGTGAAAATATGTGAATGATCACATACACTGATGTCGTAGTTATTAATGTTGGTACGAGAGTTTTTAGGAATACATTCTCGGAGGACGTAATTATTGTGTCGAGTATAAATTTATATATAACCCGAGTGTGGTGAAAAATCACCTCATTGTTAGTTTTATGCCTCCGACTATTCAATATTTGATCCGCTAAATCTACTGCAGTGCTCCTCTGTGTTATTATACTTAATTAAAACAAGAATTGGCAGATAAGTAGAGTGAGCAAGAGACGACCACCAAGAGAGTGGAGAGTAGAACAGAGAGCGAGAAGACTAAGTAGTCTAGTCCTTTGGTTGAGAGATAAGCTGGAATAGAAATGGTTGAAAATGGATGAAGAGGAGTTTCAAAAAATCTTTTAAGGGAGATGAAAGTAATTCATAGATATATCAGAAGACGAGAGGGTCAATATTTCTTACTTTACAATTATGTTACCAATAAATAGAAATGGAATAACCAACAGAGCTTTACCTTCCAGAGGAAACTTGATGGGGTGCTGGAAACAGTTCCTAGTCAACTGAGCTGTAATATTTAGACTGGCTTGCGAGCAGCTAGCACATTGGTTAATTAAGCAACAAGATGGCATGGTACGGGACAAGTCACCGGGAACTAAAATCAACTGGTTGTGCCTCTATCCCTCTGATTCCTTTTCTATCATATTTCTGCTCTTCTCACGCCTCATCAAAGTAGTCAGTAAACATGAGGCGCTGTCTACTACAGACAACCATCATAGACAAGCATTCAAGAGAAGATATTGTAAGTTAATAACCAATCTGTGAAAAATATATTTGGATACATTACCTTGCAAGATTTCAGACATAAAATCCTGCCAAACCTGATTTAATTCTACGATGAGATGACAGATCAGCCCTGAAGGAGATGTACTCGAGGACCTCATATTCCTAGACGGTCTGAAGGCATTTGACCCTGTTTTCTAACAGGAAAATAACCTATATTCTTGTACAGTATATCAGTTTGCAGTCAATGGGAGGTACTTCGGTGCAGGCTATGATTAAAACTTTTGTAGATCCCAGGCTCTCTCAATCGTAGCCCTCAAAGATAGATCAATAGATAAATATCTGCACTGCATACAATTTGTAAGTCCCAATGACACCTATACCTTTTATACTTTTCAAATAATTCAATTAAAGAAAATTACTGTCTGTTTTAGCAGTTTTCTCTTCACATTTTTAATTCTTCTTAGATTTTTTGAGAATTAAAAGTATTTTCTTAAGCCCAGAGAATTGGACACATTGTCTAGTGAGTTATCTGGTCCTGTTTCAGTTACTTAAAGAATTCCTGAAACACAGACGCAGTCATAGTGAGAGTTGATAAGATGGAGTAACAAATTGTGTATCACAATGTTCAGTTATTGCGCCTATACTTTTCCTGATATATGTAAATAATATTACCATGTGCAATAGACTCTTAACTGTATGTGTTTGTGGTTGACGCCAAACTAATGAGGAAATGTGTGGACTGAAGAAACTTGTGAAAGGCTACAAGAATGGACAAACAAGTGGATACTTGAATTCAGACCGAGATAGTGCATTCTTGTGTAGACAGAATGATGAGTTTCAGGACAGATAGAAAGTAGTATTTGAGAGAATGGCGACTAAAACTATCTTGATTGGAAAAGAACCTCAGTGTGCACATCATACTAAATTTTCTGCCTGAGGCTCACTTCGGCATGACATTGGGGGGCATATGCAGTGATGAAAACATTGGAAATAACTGTACATTACTTTCCTAATATCAGTGCTCGAGTAAGGAGCTCCGTCATGGATCGTTCAATTAGTGAAGCGTGTACAAAAAATTGTGAAAGCATAGAGGTTTGGGACAAGTCTGATCCCAAAACTACGAGGGTATTAAACAAATGAAATTGATTACGATGGGATACTTAAGAGACGCTTAAATACAGGGATACAAAAGTATACAGATCGTCTAAGGGACAGAGAGAAAGCTACATCAAATAAAAATGTAAAAAGACAGGGACCTATGAGGTGAGCGTTAAGTACCAGCAGACATGACTCGTTGAGTTTTGCTAGGCGAGAACGTACAAATGCCCGCATGGGCGCATGACATGTGTGCACACCTGCACGCACGCACTCACTCACACACACACACACACACACATACACACACACACACACACACACACACACACACACACACACACACACACACACACACACACACACACACACACACACACACACACACACACACGTGACGAGGTGTCAGAGTGGGCGCCTGAGACAAGCGGGGTTCCACAGGGGTCAGTCGTAGGACCTGTGCTGTTCTTGGTATATGTGAATGACATAACGGAAGGGATAGACTCAGAAGTGTCCTTGTTTGCGGATGATGTGAAGTTAATGAGAAGAATCAAATCGGATGAGGATCAGGCAGGACTACAAAGAGACCTGGACAGGCTACAAGCCTGGTCCAGCAACTGGCTCCTTGAGTTTAACCCTGCCAAATGCAAAGTCATGAAGATTGGGGAAGGGCAAAGAAGACCGCAGACACAATATAGTTTAGATGGCCAAAGTCTGCAAACCTCACTCAAGGAAAAAGATCTGGGGGTGAGTATAACACCGAGCATATCTCCTGAGGCGCACATCAATCAGATAACTGCTACAGCATACGGGCGCCTGGCAAACCTACGGATAGCGTTCCGATACCTCAGTAAGGAGTCGTTCAAGACTCTGTATACCATTTACGTCAGGCCCATACTGGAGTATGCAGCACCAGTTTGGAATCCACACCTAGTCAAGCACGTCAAGAAATTAGAGAAAGTGCAAAGGTTTGCAACAAGACTAGTCCCAGAGCTACGGGGATTGTCCTACGAAGAAAGGTTGAGGGAAATCGGCCTGACGACACTGGAGGCCAGGAGGGTCAGGGGAGACATGATAACGACATATAAAATACTGCGCGGAATAGACGAGGTGGACAAAGACGGGATGTTCCAGAGATGGGACACAGACACAAGAGGTCACAATTGGAAGTTGAAGACTCAGATGAATCAAAGGGATGTTAGGAAGTATTTCTTCAGTCATAGAGTAGTCAAGCCGTGGAATAGCCTAGAAAGTGACGTAGTGGAGGCGGGAACCATACATAGTTTTAAGGCGAGGTATGATAAAGCTCATGGAGCAGGGAGAGAGAGGACCTAGTAGCAATCAGTGAAGAGGCGGGGCCAGGAGCTATGACTCGACCCCTGCAACCACAAATAGGTGAGTACAAATAGGTGAGTACACACACACACACACACACACACACACACAGAAGGCAGAAACTGAAAGAGATGGTATAAAGACGAAAGGAGGAACGAGAGGTGAAGATGGAGATGGACAGGAGAACCCAGACTCAGGAGGAAGATCAAATACAACCTCCCTCACAACCACCTACAGAAGCCCCCAACCAGGACAACCCCAATGCAACCAAACATTCTAACCCAAAACACACATGCCATATCCAGTGCCCCCACCCACCTCATTACAAACTCCACCCTCACAGCAACCACCCATAGTTTCTCATCAGGTCTCCCACTTTCCCAACCCCAACATACCCCCAGACCACAGTTTTAGAAAAGAAGTTGAAGGTTTGGTATACTAATGCAGACGGAATAACAAATAAGTGCGAGGAGTGACATGAAAGAATCAAGGAGACATCCCCAGACAAAATAGCACTCACAGAAACGAAACTCACCAGGATAACAGATGCAATCTTTCCACCTGGATATCAAATCCTCAGAAAAGATAGAGGAGAAGATTGGCTTATTAAAAGAGGAAATGGAAGGAATGGATGGAATGTGCGAAAGGGACTACTTAGTAGGAACAATCTAGTCTGAGGGCCATAAGGTGGTAATTGCAGTAATATACAAGCCGCCACAAAACTGCAGGAGGCCAAGAGAAGAATACGACGAGAGCAACAGATCAATGGTTGTCACACTAGCCGAGGCGGTCAGAAGAGCTCAGATGGGGAGGGCAAAGTTACTAGATATGGGTGATTTCAATCACAAGAAGATTAACTGGGAAAACTTGGAGCCCCATGGGGGTCCCAAAACATGGAGAGCCAAGATGATGGATGTGGTACTGGAAAACATCATGCATCAACATGTTAGGGACACTGCCAGAGAGAGAGAGGAGAGAATGAACCAGCAAGACTGGACCTCTTATTCATCTTGAGTAGTTCGGACATTGATGATATCACGTATGAAAAGCCCTTTGGAGCTAGTGATCATGTGGTTCTGTGCTATGATTACATAGCAGAGCTACAAGTGGAGAGAGCAACAGGAATAAAATGGGAAAACCAAACTACAAAAGGGGGGACCACACAGGCATGAGGAACTTTCTGCAAGACGTTCAGTGGGAGAGAGAACTGGCAGGAAAACCAGTAAAAGAAATGATGGGCTATGTGACAACAAAATGCAAGGAGACAGAGGAGAGGTTTATTCAAAAGGGAAACAGAAATAATGGGAAGACCAGAACGAGTCCTTGGTTCACCCAAAGATGTAGAGAGACAAAAACTGGGTGCACTAGAGAATGGAAAAGGTACAGAAAATAAAGGACCCAGGAAAATAAAGAGATCAGCCGAACAGCCAGAAACGAATATGCACAGATAAGAAGGGAGGCTCAGCGACAATACGAAAATGATATAGCATCGAAAGTCAAGTCTGATCCGAAGCTGTTGTATAGCCACATCAGGAGGAAAACAACAGTCAAGGACCAGGTAATCAGCCTGAGGAAGGATGTTGGGGAGTTGACAAGAAACAACCAAGAGGTATGTGAGGAGCTCAACATGAAATTTAAAGAAGTATTTACAGTGGAAACAGGTAGGAATTCCAGGAATTCGGAACAGGGAGGTACATCAACAAGTGCTGAATGAGGTACACATAACCGAGGAGGAGGTGAGGAAGCTGCTATGTGAACTTGATACCTCAAAGGCAGTGGGACCAGACAGCATCTCTCCGCGGGCCCTTAGAGAGGGAGCAGAGATGCTGTGTGCGTCACTAACAAAGATCTTCAACACATCCACTGAAACTGGGCAATTACCTGAGGAATGGAAGATGGCAAATGTAGTCCCAATTTAAAAAAAAAAAGGAGACTGACACGAGGCATTAAACTACAGATCTGTGTCACTAACCTGTATAGTATGCAAAATCATGGAGATCATCAGGAGGAGAGTGGTGGAGCACATGGAAAGAAACAAGAGTATAATCGACAACTAGCACGGTTTCAGGGAAGGAAAATCCTGTGTCATAAACTTAATGGAATTTTATGACAAGGTGACAGAAGTAAGACAAGAGAGAGAGGGGTGGATAGAGAGATGCATTTTCTTGGACTATAAGAAGGCCTTCGACACAGTTCCTCACAAGAGGTTAGTGCAAAAGCTAGAGGAGCTGGCACACATAACATGAAAGGCACTGCAATGGATCAGAGAATACCTGACAGGGAGGCATCAATGAGTTAAGGTACATGATGAGGTGTCAGAGTGGCCGCCTGTGACAAGCGGAGTTCCACAGGGGTCAGTACTAGGACCTGTGCTATTTTTGGTATATGTGAATGACATAACAGAAGGGATAGACTCACAAGTGTCCTTGTTTGCAGATGATTTGAAGTTAATGAGAAGAATTAAAACGGTCGAGGATCAGGCAGGACTACAAAGAGACCTGAACAGGCTACAAGCCTGGTCCAGCAACTGGCTCCTTGAATTTAACCCTGCCAAATGCAAACTCATGAAGATCCGGGAAGGGCAAAGAAGAAAATAGACAGAGTATAATCTAGGTGGCCAAAGACTGCAAACCTGACTCAAGGAAAAAGATCTTGGGGTGAGTATAATACCGAGCACATCAATCAGATAACTGCTGCAGCATACGGGCGTCTGGCAAACCAAAGGATAACGTTCCGATACCTCAGTAAGGGATCGTTCAAGACTCTCTACACCATATACGTCAGGCCCATACTCGAGTATGCAGCACCAGTTTGGAAGCCACACTTGGTCAAGCACGTCAAGAAATTAGAGAAAGTGAAAAGGTTTGCAAAAAGACTAGTCCCAGAGCTAAGGGGATTGTCCTACGAAGAAAAGTTAAGGGATATTGGCCTGTCGACACTGGAGGACAGGAGGGTCAGGAGGACATGATAACGACATATAAAATACTACGCGGAATAGACAAGGTGGACAAACACAGGATGTTCCAGAGATGGGACACAGAAACAAGGGGTCACAATTGGAAGTTGAAAACTCAGATGAGTCAGAGGGATGTTAGGAAGTATTTCTTGAGCCATAGAGTTGTCAGGCAGTGGAATAGCCTAGCAATAAGGTAGTGGAGGCGGGAACCATACATGGTTTTAAGACGAGGTTTGACAAAGCTCATGGAGCAGGGAGAGAGAGGACCTAGTAGCATTTAGTGAAGAGGCGGGGCCAGGAGCTATGAATCGACCCCGGCAACCAAATGCACACACAGGCATTTATAGGTAAAAGGACTGCAGACTTTCGCATGTTCGACAGAAATACGAAACATGTAGGTTGTCAAGTCTAACGGTCTATATAAGGCTGGTCCTTGTCATTAGCTCGCTTCTCTGCTGGACCAGTAGACCCTGTTTTTGTTATGAGGAGTCGTTACCCTGTACTCACTAGAGTCCACACACTGTCCTCCCCACCACACAACCTCGGGAAATACTCTTCATAATATTCAAATCTCTTGGGGACCCTCCCAGTGACACACAATATTCATCTCATGACACATCTCAGGGAAACATTCCCCTATGAAATACACACACATAAACACACATACACACACACACACACGCACACACACACACACACACACACACACACACACACACACACACACACACACACACACACACACACACACACACACACACTCAAGGGGACACTTCCCCAACCCCCCTCCCCTCTCTCTCTCTCTCTCTCTTTGCCCGATAGAATAAAAATAGACAAGATACATCTAATAAAAATAAAAATAAGAGATTCAAGGACTGACATGAAAGATTACCTAAAACAGAACAAGTGACCTTAGCTATAAACTGACGAAGAGGAAATGCCGAAAAAAATTTGCTCACAAACAGTAGTAGACCAATGGAATAGTTTACAACTTTACAAGTGCTACGACCAAAGGAAATTAAGAATAGTTTTAAGATAGACAACATTCAAAAAAGTATGTTTACCTGCTTGAGCTCAGCTCAAACAGGTAATTACAGATAGGTAATTATACCTATGTGGGAAAAACCCTCCCCTCAAAGGTGTTCTGTTATTCTCACGTTTCCTGACAGCTGTCACAAGCAACATTCTCTCTGGTATTTCCCTTAAGGACCACCTGTACACAACCCAGCATGATTCAATAATATTAGTAACAAGATTCTTTATAGACGTTACTATCTGTGGATGACGCAGGTAGTACAGTGGCGTGGACGACTATGGATGATGACTAGTTATGGATGACAGGCGAAATGTAGGATGTGGAATAATAATGATAAAAAGAGTATGAATGGATGTTTCATTTCTCGATATAAATTCAGATTAAAATTGTTTACATAAAGCTCAATACACTAATTCATTGAGCAAATTGAATAATGGACTAAAAAAAATGTAATAATCATACTTCAGAAAGTACAATATAGCTTCTCCTTTCCAAATATATATATATATATATATATATATATATATATATATATATATATATATATATATATATATATATATATATATATATATATATATATATATCAGACACATCTGATATTGCAGAGGAAGGTGACTAGAGTAGTAAGCAGAAGTTCGCAGAATGTTTTGATTTGTAAATGCGTGTTGTCCCCACCTACAGCGTGTGCAGGTTACCCTCAGTAGCTTCTGGCGTGTCATTTGCCTCTCTAAGTGTGGTTCAGTGGTCAGAATTCAATAAAATTAGCATTTAACAAGACTACCGTGTCGGCTAGCCTGGACCTTACCGTCTGTGTCTCCACATCCTTCACACTTGTTTTTACTCGCAGTTTCTCACGTTTCAGTCGATCAAGTCGTGAACTATTGTTTGTGTAGGCGTTATCTATAAATCTGTATTACCTCTCACAAGGCTTTCAAAGCCGTGTCGTTGAATCGGCTTTCATATAAAACCTCCCCGAACATGAATCCTAATCCTGGCTGTATTTCTGCAGATTCTGAAGTTCCCCAGTACATTGTTTACCGCTCTTAACACACGTGTGTTGACCTGACCTTGGTTGTCTCCTTACCTCCCACCTTGAAGTAACTACTGACTTTCACTGTTTTCCTAGTGACTCAACTTGATAATGATCCACAACGGAACGAAACACTGTCCAGTTTTCATTTAATGTGTGTGTGGGAGGGGAAAGGTTTCCACGATTTGCTTCAGCTACAGTATTGTCACTATTATTATTCAAAATTATACTTTTTCCAATTAAAACATAAAAACTGCTGCTAGTTGCTTGCTCGATAATCGAAGTACATTTTGCATCTTTCGTACATTATTAATAATTGTAAATTAAATCAGAAATTATTTATTAGCCCTTCAGTGCGTGATGTTCGTGCAAATGATAATTTATACGGAGGGTTTTTCCCATTGTTCCACACCGCTTTCCCTTCCTTTTACAACCACCACCTCCCACTCCATTTTACACCTTTTCTATTCCCTTGCCCTGTCGTCGAACCTTTCCCTCTCATCTTCCCAATTTACCTCGGACTATAAGACGCATGTGTAACACTAGGAATCTTTATTGACGAAATGTTTCTCCTACACTGCAGACTTCATCAGTGGAATACAGAGACGACACACTCATGAAGACATAAGCGCTGGAAGACGAAGTAGAGAGGGAGTTTGATTCAATCAGTCCATCAAACTTGATATAAGATGATCAGTGTCTTCTCCTTCGACACACTAGCCCAGTTGAAATGGTTTCTTTATATAGGCACCGAACTCATGATGGTATATACGGCGATGTCCTCCTCATGTTTATAAAGTCTCCCAACTCAATCGGACATATTTGATAACTTCATGTCTGCAACCCATCTTGTGTGACGAAATATGACGGGGAAACACAGCTGGCTTTCGTTCCTATAATGTAACGCTTCTGTTACACAATTTTTCTTAGGCATTCCCCTGTGTAAATTTCTAAGCGCTCTGTCCTCATAAAATTATTCAATTTTCATTCTAGGTTAGATTACATACGCCTATAAAAACGCAAGTTTAAGCACAAACAAGTAAATTTAAAAGAAAACGAGCGTGACGCTTTATTACCGGGGGTCTCAGTGTACCAGCGTAACGTGAAACTCGGCAGACTTCGTCGCTCCTCACCACATACAGTTCCACTTGCATGCGCCAGCTTCCAAAGGTCCTTTAATATATCGTTCCGATAATACTGACGTAACTTATTTCCTTAGACAAGATTTACATTATACACACACACACACACTAGATACACAGCTAAAGAGGCGCTATGTGTACCCCTAACAACAATATTCAATACATCTATCGAAACAGGGAGATTGCCTGAGGCATGGAAGACAGCAAATGTAGTCCCAATCTTTAAAAAAGGAGACAGACATGAAGCATTAAACTACAGACCAGTGTCACTGACATGTATAGTATGCAAAATCATGGAGAAGATTATCAGGAGAAGAGTGGTGGAACACCTAGAAAGGAACCATCTCATCAACAGCAGCCAACATGGTTTCAGGGACGGGAAATCCTGTGTCACAAACCTACTGGAGTTCTATGACATGGTGACAGCAGTAAGACAAGAGAGAGAGGGGTGGGTGGATTGCATATTCTTGGACTGCAAGAAGGCGTTTGACACAGTTCCACACAAGAGATTGGTGCAAAAACTGGAGGACCAAGCAGGGATAACAGGGAAGGCACTACAATGGATCAGGGAATACTTGTCAGGAAGACAGCAGCGAGTCATGGTACGTGGCGAGGTGTCAGAGTGGGCACCTGTGACCAGCGGGGTCCCACAGGGGTCAGTCCTAGGACCAGTGCTGTTTCTGGTATTTGTGAACGACATGACGGAAGGAATAGACTCTGAGGTGTCCCTGTTTGCAGATGACGTGAAGTTGATGAGAAGAATTCACTCGATCGAAGACCAGGCAGAACTACAAAGGGATCTGGACAGGCTGCAGACCTGGTCCAGCAATTGGCTCCTGGAGTTCAATCCCACCAAGTGCAAAGTCATGAAGATTGGGGAAGGGCAAAGAAGACCGCAGACGGAGTACAGTCTAGGGGGCCAGAGACTACAAACCTCACTCAAGGAAAAAGATCTTGGGGTGAGTATAACACCAGGCACATCTCCTGAAGCGCACATCAACCAAATAACTGCTGCAGCATATGGGCGCCTAGCAAACCTCAGAACAGCATTCCGACATCTTAATAAGGAGTCATTCAGGACCCTGTACACCGTGTACGTTAGGCCCATATTGGAGTATGCGGCACCAGTTTGGAACCCACACCTAGCCAAGCACGTAAAGAAACTAGAGAAAGTGCAAAGGTTTGCAACAAGACTAGTCCCAGAGCTAAGAGGTATGTCCTACGAGGAGAGGTTAAGGGAAATCAACCTGACGACACTGGAGGACAGGAGAGATAGGGGGGACATGATAACGACATACAAAATACTGAGAGGAATTGACAAGGTGGACAAAGACAGGATGTTCCAGAGATTGGACACAGTAACAAGGGGACACAGTTGGAAGTTGAAGACGCAGATGAATCACAGGGATGTTAGGAAGTATTTCTTCAGCCACAGAGTAGTCAGTAAGTGGAATAGTTTGGGAAGCGATGTAGTGGAGGCAGGATCCATACATAGCTTTAAGCAGAGGTACGATAAAGCTCACGGCTCAGGGAGAGTGACCTAGTAGCGATCAGTGAAGAGGCGGGGCCAGGAGCTCGGACTCGACCCCCGCAACCTCAACTAGGTGAGTACACTACAGAACACACACACACACACACACACACACACACACACCACATGCATATATATATACATACATCTAGGTTTTTCTCCTTTTTCTAAATAGCTCTTGTTCTTCTTTATTTCTTCTATTGTCCATGGGGAAGTGGAAAAGAATCTTTCCTCCGTAAGCCATGCGTGTCGTATGAGGCGACTAAAATGCCGGGAGCAATGGGCTAGTAACCCCTTCTCCTGTAGACATTTACTAAAAAAGAGAAGAAGAAAAACTTTATAAAACTGGGATGCTTAAATGTGCGTGGATGTAGTGCGGATGACAAGAAACAGATGATTGCTGATGTTATGAATGAAAAGAAGTTGGATGTCCTGGCCCTAAGCGAAACAAAGCTGAAGGGGGTAGGAGAGTTTCAGTGGGGGGAAATAAATGGGATTAAATCTGGAGTATCTGAGAGAGTTAGAGCAAAGGAAGGGGTAGCAGTAATGTTAAATGATCAGTTATGGAAGGAGAAAAGAGAATATGAATGTGTAAATTCAAGAATTATGTGGATTAAAGTAAAGGTTGGATGCGAGAAGTGGGTCATAATAAGCGTGTATGCACCTGGAGAAGAGAGGAATGCAGAGGAGAGAGAGAGATTTTGGGAGATGTTAAGTGAATGTATAGGAGCCTTTGAACCAAGTGAGAGAGTAATTGTGGTAGGGGACCTGAATGCTAAAGTAGGAGAAACTTTTAGAGAGGGTGTGGTAGGTAAGTTTGGGGTGCCAGGTGTAAATGATAATGGGAGCCCTTTGATTGAACTTTGTATAGAAAGGGGTTTAGTTATAGGTAATACATATTTTAAGAAAAAGAGGATAAATAAGTATACAAGATATGATGTAGGGCGAAATGACAGTAGTTTGTTGGATTATGTATTGGTAGATAAAAGACTGTTGAGTAGACTTCAGGATGTACATGTTTATAGAGGGGCCACAGATATATCAGATCACTTTCTAGTTGTAGCTACACTGAGAGTAAAAGGTAGATGGGATACAAGGAGAATAGAAGCATCAGGGAAGAGAGAGGTGAAGGTTTATAAACTAAAAGAGGAGGCAGTTAGGGTAAGATATAAACAGCTATTGGAGGATAGATGGGCTAATGAGAGCATAGGCAATGGGGTCGAAGAGGTATGGGGTAGGTTTAAAAATGTAGTGTTAGAGTGTTCAGCAGAAGTTTGTGGTTACAGGAAAGTGGGTGCAGGAGGGAAGAGGAGCGATTGGTGGAATGATGATGTAAAGAGAGTAGTAAGGGAGAAAAAGTTAGCATATGAGAAGTTTTTACAAAGTAGAAGTGATGCAAGGAGGGAAGAGTATATGGAGAAAAAGAGAGAGGTTAAGAGAGTGGTGAAGCAATGTAAAAAGAGAGCAAATGAGAGAGTGGGTGAGATGTTATCAACAAATTTTGTTGAAAATAAGAAAAAGTTTTGGAGTGAGATTAACAAGTTAAGAAAGCCTAGAGAACAAATGGATTTGTCAGTTAAAAATAGGAGAGGAGAGTTATTAAATGGAGAGTTAGAGGTATTGGGAAGATGGAGGGAATATTTTGAGGAATTGTTAAATGTTGATGAAGATAGGGAAGCTGTGATTTCGTGTATAGGGCAAGGAGGAATAACATCTTGTAGGAGTGAGGAAGAGCCAGTTGTGAGTGTGGGGGAAGTTCGTGAGGCAGTAGGTAAAATGAAAGGGGGTAAGGCAGCCGGGATTGATGGGATAAAGATAGAAATGTTAAAAGCAGGTGGGGATATAGTTTTGGAGTGGTTGGTGCAATTATTTAATAAATGTATGGAAGAGGGTAAGGTACCTAGGGATTGGCAGAGAGCATGCATAGTTCCTTTGTATAAAGGCAAAGGGGATAAAAGAGAGTGCAAAAATTATAGGGGGATAAGTCTGTTGAGTATACCTGGTAAAGTGTATGGTAGAGTTATAATTGAAAGAATTAAGAGTAAGACGGAGAATAGGATAGCAGATGAACAAGGAGGCTTTAGGAAAGGTAGGGGGTGTGTGGACCAGGTGTTTACAGTGAAACATATAAGTGAACAGTATTTAGATAAGGCTAAAGAGGTCTTTGTGGCATTTATGGATTTGGAAAAGGCGTATGACAGGGTGGATAGGGGGGCAATGTGGCAGATGTTGCAAGTGTATGGTGTAGGAGGTAGGTTACTGAAAGCAGTGAAGAGTTTTTACGAGGATAGTGAGGCTCAAGTTAGAGTATGTAGGAAAGAGGGAAATTTTTTCCCAGTAAAAGTAGGCCTTAGACAAGGATGTGTGATGTCACCGTGGTTGTTTAATATATTTATAGATGGGGTTGTAAGAGAAGTAAATGCGAGGGTCTTGGCAAGAGGCGTGGAGTTAAAAGATAAAGAATCACACACAAAGTGGGAGTTGTCACAGCTGCTCTTTGCTGATGACACTGTGCTCTTGGGAGATTCTGAAGAGAAGTTGCAGAGATTGGTGGATGAATTTGGTAGGGTGTGCAAAAGAAGAAAATTAAAGGTGAATACAGGAAAGAGTAAGGTTATGAGGATAACAAAAAGATTAGGTGATGAAAGATTGAATATCAGATTGGAGGGAGAGAGTATGGAGGAGGTGAATGTATTCAGATATTTGGGAGTGGACGTGTCAGCGGATGGGTCTATGAAAGATGAGGTGAATCATAGAATTGATGAGGGAAAAAGAGTGAGTGGTGCACTTAGGAGTCTGTGGAGACAAAGAACTTTGTCCTTGGAGGCAAAGAGGGGAATGTATGAGAGTATAGTTTTACCAACGCTCTTATATGGGTGTGAAGCATGGGTGATGAATGTTGCAGCGAGGAGAAGGCTGGAGGCAGTGGAGATGTCATGTCTGAGGGCAATGTGTGGTGTGAATATAATGCAGAGAATTCGTAGTTTGGAAGTTAGGAGGAGGTGCGGGATTACCAAAACTGTTGTCCAGAGGGCTGAGGAAGGGTTGTTGAGGTGGTTCGGACATGTAGAGAGAATGGAGCGAAACAGAATGACTTCAAGAGTGTATCAGTCTGTAGTGGAAGGAAGGCGGGGTAGGGGTCGGCCTAGGAAAGGTTGGAGGGAGGGGGTAAAGGAGGTTTTGTGTGCGAGGGGCTTGGACTTCCAGCAGGCATGCGTGAGCGTGTTTGATAGGAGTGAATGGAGACAAATGGTTTTTAATACTTGACGTGCTGTTGGAGTGTGAGCAAAGTAACATTTATGAAGGGGTTCAGGGAAACCGGCAGGCCGGACTTGAGTCCTGGAGATGGGAAGTACAGTGCCTGCACTCTGAAGGAGGGGTGTTAATGTTGCAGTTTAAAAACTGTAGTGTAAAGCACCCTTCTGGCAAGACAGTGATGGAGTGAATGATGGTGAAAGTTTTTCTTTTTCGGGCCACCCTGCCTTGGTGGGAATCGGCCAGTGTGATAATAAAATATATATATATAAATATATATATATATATATATATATATATATATATATATATATATATATATATATATATATATATATATATATATATGTCGTGCCGAATAGGTAAAACTGGTCAATTAGCAAGAACTTATTTAAGATTAATTCCATTCTAAAATTTTCTCTTATACGTTTAAAGATATATTTTTTTCATTTATGTTAATGTAAAAATTAATAATTTTGTACCAAAAGAACCTTAGAAAACTTACCTAACCTTATTATAACAAGCGCAATTTAATTTAGCCTAATCCAACTAAATATATTTTAGATAAGTTTACAATAATTTAATAATAAACAAACACAATGAAATATATTTTTTTCGTTAGGTTCAGAATGATTTTTGCGAAATTATTGCATACACAAATTTTCGCTTGCCTTATTCGGCAAGAAGAGCGTTGTTATTTAAGCCAAAATCGCAAGTTTTACCTATTCGGCACGACATATATATATATATATATATATATATATATATATATATATATATATATATATATATATATATATAGCAGTGAATGCACCACACTCAGGAGATTTCCTGTTAGCTGTTCCCAATTCCTCCTTGGGCACTCGACTAGACCCACAGGCCATTCGGATTGGTGTTGCTCTTCGCCTAGCCGCCCCCATCCTCACCGAACATAGGTGTATTTGCGGCAGGGCGACAGCTGATCAATTCGGACTTCATGGTCTCGTGTGTCACACAGCAGAAGGGAAGTATGCCAGGCATGAGGAGGTCAATGACATCATAAAGAGAAGCCTCGCCACAGCCCGTTGCCCAGCTCAACGGGAACCCCAAGTGCAGAGGTCTGACGGAAGTCAAAAGCGTCCTGATGGAGCCACTATGCTACCTTGGAAGGATGGAAAGCAGATTGCCTGGGACTACACCTGTGCCGCCACATTGGCAGACACCTACTTGCCATACTCCGTAGTGGAAGGGGGTGGAGCTGCCAGCCACAGGGAGACCCAGAAGATCCGCAAATATGAAGACCTTCCCCCTTGCTATAACTTCATCCCAATAGGGTCGGAGACCCTTGGAGCATGGGGCAAGTGTGCTCTAAAGTTCCTCAAAGAGCTGGGTGAAAAGCTCATCATAGAAACCAAGGACCACAGGGCGACCAGCTTCCTCTTTCAGAGACTCAGTGTTGCGATCCAGAGAGGAAATGCCTGCAGCATTCTGGGCACGCGGCCCACCGCCGGGGAGCTGGACGAAGTATTCGAGATGTAGCTCTGAGTTACCTATGTTATTTTACATTCTATTGTATTTTTGTGAATGTTTTGTCAATGTATTTTGTCTTTAAATAAAATATATATTAAATATAGGGGGTGGTAGGAGAAAATTCTCAAACAGCTTCAGGAAGAGTGTTGAGTTTTCCCTGAAGCAAGTTTATTCTTTTCTCTGAGGATAAGGGTCCCCAGGACAGTTCTAGAGGTGGTACCTCCCTATATATATATATATATATATATATATATATATATATATATATATATATATATATATATATATATATATATATATATATATATATAAAAAAATATATCCTTCAACGTATAAGAGAAAATTTTAAAAAGGACTTAAATTTAAATGAGTTCTTGTTAATTGACCAATTTTACCTATTCCCCACGACATATATATATATATATATATATATATATATATATATATATATATATATATATATATATATATATATATATATGTGTTCAGCAGAAGTTTGTGGTTACAGGAAAGTGGGTGCAGGAGGGAAGAGGAGCGATTGGTGGAATGATGATGTAAAGAGAGTAGTAAGGGAGAAAAAGTTAGCATATGAGAAGTTTTTACAAAGTAGAAGTGATGCAAGGAGGGAAGAGTATATGGAGAAAAAGAGAGAGGTTAAGAGAGTGGTGAAGCAATGTAAAAAGAGAGCAAATGAGAGAGTGGGTGAGATGTTATCAACAAATTTTGTTGAAAATAAGAAAAAGTTTTGGAGTGAGATTAACAAGTTAAGAAAGCCTAGAGAACAAATGGATTTGTCAGTTAAAAATAGGAGAGGAGAGTTATTAAATGGAGAGTTAGAGGTATTGGGAAGATGGAAGGAATATTTTGAGGAATTGTTAAATGTTGATGAAGATAGGGAAGCTGTGATTTCGTGTATAGGGCAAGGAGGAATAACATCTTGTAGGAGTGAGGAAGAGCCAGTTGTGAGTGTGGGGGAAGTTCGTGAGGCAGTAGGTAAAATGAAAGGGGGTAAGGCAGCCGGGATTGATGGGATAAAGATAGAAATGTTAAAAGCAGGTGGGGATATAGTTTTGGAGTGGTTGGTGCAATTGTTTAATAAATGTATGGAAGAGGGTAAGGTACCTAGGGATTGGCAGAGAGCATGCATAGTTCCTTTGTATAAAGGCAAAGGGGATAAAAGAGAGTGCAAAAATTATAGGGGGATAAGTCTGTTGAGTGTACCTGGTAAAGTGTATGGTAGAGTTATAATTGAAAGAATTAAGAGTAAGACGGAGAATAGGATAGCAGATGAACAAGGAGGCTTTAGGAAAGGTAGGGGGTGTGTGGACCAGGTGTTTACAGTGAAACATATAAGTGAACAGTATTTAGATAAGGCTAAAGAGGTCTTTGTGGCATTTATGGATTTGGAAAAGGCGTATGACAGGGTGGATAGGGGGGCAATGTGGCAGATGTTGCAAGTGTATGGTGTAGGAGGTAGGTTACTGAAAGCAGTGAAGAGTTTTTACGAGGATAGTGAGGCTCAAGTTAGAGTATGTAGGAAAGAGGGAAATTTTTTCCCAGTAAAAGTAGGCCTTAGACAAGGATGTGTGATGTCACCGTGGTTGTTTAATATATTTATAGATGGGGTTGTAAGAGAAGTAAATGCGAGGGTCTTGGCAAGAGGCGTGGAGTTAAAAGATAAAGAATCACACACAAAGTGGGAGTTGTCACAGCTGCTCTTTGCTGATGACACTGTGCTCTTGGGAGATTCTGAAGAGAAGTTGCAGAGATTGGTGGATGAATTTGGTAGGGTGTGCAAAAGAAGAAAATTAAAGGTGAATACAGGAAAGAGTAAGGTTATGAGGATAACAAAAAGATTAGGTGATGAAAGATTGAATATCAGATTGGAGGGAGAGAGTATGGAGGAGGTGAACGTATTCAGATATTTGGGAGTGGACGTGTCAGCGGATGGGTCTATGAAAGATGAGGTGAATCATAGAATTGATGAGGGAAAAAGAGTGAGTGGTGCACTTAGGAGTCTGTGGAGACAAAGAACTTTGTCCTTGGAGGCAAAGAGGGGAATGTATGAGAGTATAGTTTTACCAACGCTCTTATATGGGTGTGAAGCGTGGGTGATGAATGTTGCAGCGAGGAGAAGGCTGGAGGCAGTGGAGATGTCATGTCTGAGGGCAATGTGTGGTGTGAATATAATGCAGAGAATTCGTAGTTTGGAAGTTAGGAGGAGGTGCGGGATTACCAAAACTGTTGTCCAGAGGGCTGAGGAAGGGTTGTTGAGGTGGTTCGGACATGTAGAGAGAATGGAGCGAAACAGAATGACTTCAAGAGTGTATCAGTCTGTAGTGGAAGGAAGGCGGGGTAGGGGTCGGCCTAGGAAGGGTTGGAGGGAGGGGGTAAAGGAGGTTTTGTGTGCGAGGGGCTTGGACTTCCAGCAGGCATGCTTGAGCGTGTTTGATAGGAGTGAATGGAGACAAATGGTTTTTAATACTTGACGTGCTGTTGGAGTGTGAGCAAAGTAACATTTATGAAGGGATTCAGGGAAACCGGCAGGCCGGACTTGAGTCCTGGAGATGGGAAGTACAGTGCCTGCACTCTGAAGGAGGGGTGTTAATGTTGCAGTTTAAAAACTGTAGTGTAAAGCACCCTTCTGGCAAGACAGTGATGGAGTGAATGATGGTGAAAGTTTTTCTTTTTCGGGCCACCCTGCCTTGGTGGGAATCGGCCGGTGTGATAATAAAAAAAAAAAAAAAAATATATATATATATATATATATATATATATATATATATATATATATATATATATATATATATATATATATATATATATCTAATGATTTGCTGGCCACTGTACAAAACATTTACTGTGAGAACACTGCAGCACACTTTGCACAGACACACACACACATATTAGATAAACCAATATCTCTGATTCCTGAGCATGATTTAAAGATCGTCGAAAGAGAATTAGCCACTATAAAATCCTCAGAGATAACATCATAATGAGACTTCTACAACAAATATCACATTCGCCCTGAATTTAAGAGGTATACATTATATAACAGCCCTTTGCAATTCCAGGAAATCTCAGCCTGGTCCTTTTTGAAGGCAGGCTTAAGATTTTTTTTTTTTTTCGTTTTTGTACGTTTTCTATAATACTTTACACAAACATTGGACGTTAATTTTTGTTATTGTATTACCCTGGCAAGAGGGACCAGATTTTATTAACGTAATTTCCGAAAAGGTTAAAATTCAGGTTTAGTTGATCCATTATAATTTTGTAATTTAAGTAGTATTCCAGTATATGTCACGTATGAGTTCTAGAACTTCATCGAGGCGGATTGAGAACGTTCCCACGGGACGACCACCGCTGAACATAACTAATCCTCAGCAAACCTATAAAATAACTACTGCCTATTCTTCATTTTAGTTTCACTACTTTTCATTAATGCGATATTATTATTATCATTATTATTATTATTATTATTATTATTATTATTATTATTATTATTATTATTATTATTATTATTATTATTATTATTATTATTATTATTATTATTACTGTCTGCTGGTATCATTAGGTATTTTCTGGAGAGTTATGAAAGAGCAATTACTATTGTTTTTTTTTCCCTCTTGCCAACTTTCCCCCCCCCCCCACTAGTCCCGTTGAGTGGAAGTTGCAAGGCAGGAAATGTTCGCCTGACCCAGCACTCAGTGGCTGCAGCCTCAAGGTGAACACTGACGTCTTCACCTCCACATCTCAAAAGGTTATCAGTCCCAACTAAAGCATTTTATTGTGCTATATAAAAAAAATGCATTTTAAAAATGAATCGAGTACAACAAATTAATTTCATCGGTTTATTAAAGATGTATTTTTCCTTCAAGTATTTCGCTCTCTATATTTTTCCCTTCTCAACACTGGTCTGAAGGCTGCCAGTATTGAGCTGACTGCAAACCAACACTTTCACTGGAAACACAACTGATTTCAATTGGAATTTTCTGTATATGAGAAATCTGGCATGTCTCATAGTAGATACAAAAATTACTTTCTATTCAGATGCCCGATAATGTGTTGATGTGAATGTGTGAGTTTGGTTACAGGAGCAAGGTTATACCCGCGGCGTCCCGTCTTCATTATCAGAATCTGAACTTCTTCAGGGTGAGGCCTACACGTTAGCTTACACTCAGGGATCTGTAAACTGCCAAGTGAACAGAGGCAAGCAGATTTTGACGACTTGTCCACATGTCTCGTCGTACCGAGAATTGAAACCGATTCTTTCTGTTGTGTAGCGGGATGGTCACTTTGAGGCAGAGGGTGACATACATTTTGCTTTTCTGTGCCTGACTTTCTTTCCTGCTTTCCTTCCATTCACTCTGTTTATTTCATATACTATTTTAGGTAGTTATTTTGTAAAGTCCTGAGCTGTCAGATGTTGGCTTTTGCAAGACGTACATAAACCCCAACTCTCATTTTCCATATTAGGTACCAGTTGCTTACCAATCTGAACTACATATGTACGGGTGCTGAAACTGTTCTATTCAGTTCTATTCTTTTTTTTTCAGAGAAATCCTTGAACTTGTATGACTGATTCCTATCTTTTGTGTGTAACCGACAAGTGTGACTACCTACTTACTCTCTTGTGTGTAACGACAAGTTGTTGTGGATGTTTCTCTTTACTGTGCGAATGGACCGGTCAACCAGCCCTAAAAGAAGCAATGAATGCCTTTACTAAATGTTGTTTCATAATTGTTTTGGTCTGTCTGGAATAAAAAATTTAAACACTGCGTCTTATATATTTAAGGTTTCAATGCGTGGTTATTTGTGTGTAAGTTAGTAACCGACTGTCTTACAGCTGTATGCTCAGGTTTGTCTTGTGTCTTACACTGTAAATCTTAACCCTCCCCCCTCCCCCCTGGTATATTACACTTGTATCACTGCCTCTGGCATCGTTTCTTTTTTCACTGCATTCTGTTTTCTTCGCCGCTCGGTATCTTCTGCTGTGTATTTGTAATTGGCTTAGCCGTAAGCTTTTTAATTCTTGCCATTAGCTTACTCTTCGTAGTGTAAAATTCTGTTCTCATTTCTTCTTTGATGCTTTATTCCTCCAGAATAAATATCCCACTACTTTTGTCCTCCTCCTGCCTCCCTGCTAACCTTAAAAATATCCTTGTCCAAGTTCCTAGTGTCATACTTATCTCTTATCACAACTAGTAAATCCCAGTAGCTCTCACCTTTACCCGCTCGCAGCTAGAAGTGGGTCGCTGCTTGATTATCGTCCCTGATCCTTGCCTAGCTATCGTTCGCTGGCAACTGCTCAGTATGTGGTCAGATGACGCTGGTGTTATTTTGTCATATTCTTCCAAACACAAATTCTGTTCCCATTCAGATGTTCTGTTTCTCTGAAGCAATCAGAACTCGGCTCTACACCCTGGTCCTCCGCCTTGGATGGTGTATCGTTAGCTGCAAACTAGGTGGAGTTGTAAAAGATCCTTCGCTGAAAGAGCCAGCCTCAGTGCAACATCCATTTAATTTTCTCTTTCTCGTTGAAATAAAGAACAAAGGCACTATAAATATATCACTGAACCTCTGTAACCACAAAATTATTACATTCATGGGAGAGCGCTGAACCCATAGGGGTCACACAGCGCCTGAGGGGAAAATGAAACATTCAGGTTTAATCCAAGGGGAGCTGAAATAGCTGCTGTAAAACTGCGGCTTTAATCTACCCATACTAAAATTATTATTATCAAAGATTAGCCGGTATTCTTCCGGCCCGGGCCTTTTCCAAGTGGTGGCCCGGCCTTGGCTCCCTCTTTAGGGAGTGTCTGAGACCTAAGTCTCCCATGGGAGGAGGCACAAGTACCTCCTCATCTTTGGGACCAACTGTCCCCAGGCCTAGCCACAAGCTAGGCCTCTCTGGTCTGCCATCCCCGCCCCAAGGGGGCAAATGGGAATGACAGTCTTATGAGCTAAAGGCTCGGGCTCAGGCACCTACCCTACCCTAGAAGGGCTGGGCATGGTGTCGATCCCATACTAAAATGGCTTCTATCCACCAGTATTTAATGAATATTTCTATCCTAAAATGGTCTGCTTATTCTATGCTAAATTCTGGTCCTCTCCTCCCAGGCTAATATAACTGAGCACCCACTCTCATACTAAATATTCTTCCTATCCCATATTAAGTAACTACTCTTCCCCATCCTTAAATAGTTCTGATCCTTCTATGGTAAACGTCTTGTGTCATCCACGCTAAAATGGCTGTTCCCTTTCCCATGCTAAAATGGCTATTATTTCTATTTACAATCTGCTCCTTTTACTCTGGTTCTGTCATTAACCTTATTATTAAAGCATTAGTCTTCTATTTCAGTTTCGTTCTCTTCCAAGACTTTTATCTCCTATATATCGTTGATGATTGAGACTCACCTACAACAGTTAGGTATCTGTATTGTTGAAACCTATCGTCTATGCAGTAGGTTTCTTCAGTCAAACAGAGGCAGGAGGTGTAGTAGTGAAAAAGATGATGTGATCAGTACATCAACATTGGAAGAATAGTATTTGAAGTGGTCAGTCCGTCAGCTACATATTCGTTTTCCTATACGAGCCTAAGCGATATATATATATATATATATATATATATATATATATATATATATATATATATATATATATATATATATATATATATATATATATATATATATATATATATATATGTCGTGCCGAATAGGCAGAACTTGCGATCTTGGCTTAAATAGCAACGCTCATCTTGCCATATAGGACAAGTGAAAATTTGTGTATGCAATAATTTCGCCAAAATCATTCTGAACGTAACGAAAAAAATTTATTTCACTGTTTGTTTAGTATTAAATTATTGTAAACAAATCTAAAATATATTTAGTTGGGTTTGGCTAAAATAAATTGTTCTTGTTATAATAAGGTTAGGTAAGTTTTCTAAGATTCTTTTGGAGCAAAATTAAAAAATTTTGCATTAACATTAATGAAAAAAATATATCTTGAAACGTATAAGAGAATTTTTTAGAAAGGACTTAATTTTAAATGAGTTCTTGCTAATTGACCAGTTTTACATATTCGGCACGACATATATATATATATATATATATATATATATATATATATATATATATATATATATATATATATATATATATATATATATATATATATATATATATATATATATATATATATATATATGCAATAAGATCACAGTAAACATAGATATATATAATTTCCTATCACTTCTTTTATTTGTAACACCAGATTCTGTTAGAATTAATAAGTGTGTATATTCACTCACTAGATTTCTCCTGGAGTTAGCTCATGGCTGTAATTTGATCTCTGCTACATTGCTTACGAAGGACTAATATTTTTTTTATAAATTTTTCCTAAACAATACATATTTTATCTATAAGTCTTATATAATTTCTTTTCATATATTAGGACACCAGTCACATATGTTCTCTACTTCCTTCACTACAAACAGAGACGTTCTGTCTACAGGCAGTGATATCTGACGTCCCTTTACTACCGAGGTCAGTCTTCCTTGTGTGCAGTTGCCATCTGTCAAAGGCTATTAACAAGTACACACTTGGCCTCTTTTGTGTATTTTGTGTGCTTTTTGTCTGTGTGTTTTGAGTGTTTTGTGTGTGTTTTGTGTGTGTTTTGTGTGTGTGTGCTTTGTGTGTGGGTGTGTGGGTGTGAATGTGTGTGTGTGTGTGAGTGTGTGTGTGTGTGTGTGTGTGTGTGTGTGTGTGTGTGTGTGTGTGTGTGTGTGTGTGTGTGTGTGTGTGTGTGTGTGTGTGTGTGTGTGTGTGTGTGTGTGCGTGTGTGTGTGTGTTTTGTGTGTGTGTGTTTTGTGTGTATGTGTTTTGTATGTGTGTGCTTTGAGTATGTGTTATTTTTGTGTGCGCGCGCCCGTACTAATTTGTACGTGCGTGTGCGCGCATATTTAGGAAGGATGTTGCATCTCAGGTCCAGCTACTAGGAATCTGTATTGTGTCCTGTGCGCATGTTCGCACAACACTACACAAGCAGGAGTACCTACAACTTTTAAATAAAAAAAGGTCTACAAGCATTGTGAACAACAACAGCCACGTCCTCGAGCATATGTGTGCCGAGATGTGGGCAGGAGTAAGAAGGGTCAGTGTCAGGCAGGTATGGCACCCTGGTGAATGCTTGCGTTCCTCTCCCCACCACAGTGCCAGCCCTGACCACTCTCATACAAGGAGAGAAACATTTACACCTCGCCCCCTCTATGATTAATCGTGCGAGTAACATTATCCCTTAGGCTACCAGGACACCTGCTCACCTTATCTGCTGTTTCTTTCCCCACTGTGTCTCTCTTTCTTTCTCTTTCTCTCTCATTCACTCTGTCACTTACTCTCTCTCTCACTCTCTCACTCTATCCCTCTCTTTCTCTCACTCTCTCACTTTCTCACTCTCTTACTCTCTCACTCACTCTCTCACTCTCTCACTCACTTTCTCGCTCACTCACTCACTCTCTCACTCATTCTCTCTAACTCACTCACTCTCACTCAATCTCTCACTCTCTTTCTCACTCTCTCTCACTCATTCACTCACACTCATTCACTCTCATTCTCTCTCTCATCCTCTCTCTTTCTCTCTCTCTCTCTCTCTCTCACACACACACACACACACACACACACACACACACACACACACACACACACACACACACACACACACACACACACACACA
This sequence comes from Cherax quadricarinatus, assembly GCF_038502225.1. Lineage (NCBI taxonomy): Eukaryota > Metazoa > Arthropoda > Malacostraca > Decapoda > Parastacidae > Cherax > Cherax quadricarinatus. The sequence continues at coordinate 76,187 of NW_027196180.1, read as the reverse complement.
CACACAGGGTGGGACTAAATGGGTGAAGACTAATCAACTATTGGACAGTAGGCCTACTTCATATGTAAGAATGTGTATGTATGTATATATAAAACTGGTCAATTAACAAGAACTCATTTAAAATTAAGTCCTAGGACAAAATGATAACTAACAGGGCAAAGAAGACCGCAGACAGAACACAGTCTAGGGGGCCAAAGACTACAAACCTCATTCAAGGTAAAGGATCTAGGAGTGAGTATAACACCCAACACATCTCCTGAGGCGAACATCAACCAAATAACTGCCGCGGCATACGGGCGACTAGCAAACCTAAGAATACCATTCCGATATCTCAGCAAGAAGTCGTTCAGGACTCTGTACACCGTTTATATCAGGTCCATATTGGAGTATGCAGCACCAGTTTGGAACCCACACCTGGCGAAGCATATCAAGAAATTAGAGTTTGCAACGAGACTAGTCCCGGAGTTAAGGGGCATGTCCTACGACGAGAGGTTAAGGGAAATCGACCTGACGACACTGGAAGACAGGAGGGACAGGGGGGTCACATGAAAACATGTAAAATACCGAGAGGAATCGGTAAGGTGGACAGGGACAGGATGTTTCAGTGATGGGACACACCAATAAGGGGTCATAATTGGAAGCTGAAGATGCAGATGAGCCACAGGGATGTTAGGAAGTATTTCTTCAGTCATAGAGTTGTCAGGAAGTGGAACAGTCTGGAAAGTGAGGTGGTGGAAGCAGGATCTATACATAACTTTAAAAAGAGGCATGATAAAGCTCACGGAGCAGGGAGGGAGTGACCTATTAGCGAACAGTGAAGAGGAGGGACCAGGAGCTATAACTCGACCCTGCAACCACAATTAGGTGAGTACACACACAAATTTCTTCAGTCACAGAGTTGTCACGAAGTGGAACAATCTGGAGAGTGATACAGTGGAAGCAGGAGTCATTCATAACTAAGAAAACGTACGATAAAGCTCTTGGAGCAGGGAGAGAGAGTCGACCTAATAGCGACCAACGAAGAGGGGAGGCTAGGAGTGGTGAATCGACCCCTGCAATCACAACTAGGTGAGTACAACTAGGTGAGTACACACACACACACACACACACACAATACATCCCACATACACACACACACACACACACACACCTGGACAGACCTAGACAGACTGGACACCTGGTCCAGCAACTGGCTTCTCGAATTTAACCCCGCCAAATGCGAAGTCAAGAAGATAGGGGAAGGGCACAGAAAACCACAGACGGAAATAGGCTAGGTGGCCAAAGACTGCAAACCTCGCTCAAGGAGAAAGATCTTGGGGTGAGTATAACACCAAGCATGCCTCCGGAAGCACATATCAACCAGATAACTGCTGCAGCACATGGGCGCCTGGCAAACCTGAGAACAGCGTTCCAATACTTTAGCAAGGAATCGTTCAAGACACTGTACACCGTGTACGTCAGGCCCATACTGGAGTATGCAGCACCTGTCTGGAACCCGCACTTGATCAAGCACGTCAAGAAATTAGAGAAAATGCAAAGGATTGCGACAAGGTTAGTTCCAGAGCTAAGGGGAATGTCCTATGAAGGAAGGTTAAGGAAAATCGGCCTGACGGCACTGGAGGACAGGAGGGTCAGGGGAGACATGATAACGACATATAAAATACTGTGCGGAATAAACAAGGTGGACAAAGACAGGAAGTTCCAGGGAGGGGACACAGAAACAAGAGGTCACAATTGGATGTTGAAGACTCAGATGAGTCAAAGGGATGTTAGGAAGGATTTCTTCAGTCACAGAGTTGTCAGGCAGTGGAACAGCCTAGAAAGTGACGTAGTGGAGGCGGGAACCATACATAGTTTTAAGACGAGGTTTGATAAAGCTCATGGAGAAGGGAGATAGAGGACAAAGTAGCAACCGGTGAAGAGGCGGGGCCAGGAGCTAAGATTTGACCCCTGCAACCACAAGTAGGTGAGTACAAATAGGTGAATACACTCCATACACCCCCATACACCCCCACACACACCATGCACCCCACCCACACCCCATACACCCCCCCACACACACACACCACGTACACCCTCACACACACCCCACACACACACACACACACACATACACACACACACACACACACATGACGGAAGGGTTAGACTCAGAAGTGTCCCTGTTTGCAGATGATGTGAAGTTAATGAGGAGAATTAAATCTGATGAGGACCAGGCAGGACTTCAAAGAGACCTGGACAGACTGGACACCTGGTCCAGCAAATGGCTTCTCGAATTTAATCCTGCCAAATGCAAAGTCATGAAGATAGGGGAAGGGCACAGAAGACCACAGACAGAGTATAGGCTAGGTGGCCAAAGACTGCAAACCTCACTCAAGGAGAAAGATCTTGGGGTGAGTATAACACCGAGCATGTCTCCGGAAGCACACATCAATCAGATAACTGCTGCAGCATATGGGCGCCTGGCAAACCTGAGAACAGCATTCCGACACCTTAGTAAGGAATCATTCAAGACACTGTACACCGTGTATGTCAGGCCCATACTGGAGTATGCAGCACCTGTTTGGAACCCGCACTTGATAAAGCACGTCAAGAAACTAGAGAAAGTACAAAGGTTTGCAACAAGGTTAGTTCCAGAGCTAAGGGGAATGTCCTATGAAGAAAGATTAAGGGAAATCGGCCTGACGACACTGGAGGACAGGAGGGTCAGGGGAGACATGATAACGACATATAAAATACTGCGTGGAATAGACAAGGTGGACAAGGACAGGATGTTCCAGGGAGGGGACACAGAAACAAGAGGCCACAATTGGAAGTTGAAGACACAAATGAGTCAGAGAGATAGTAGGAAGTATTTCTTCAGTCATAGAGTTGTAAGGCAGTGGAATAGCCTAGAAAATGACGTAGTGGAGGCAGGAACCATACACAGTTTTAAGACGAGGTTTGATAAAGCTCATGGAGCGGGGAGAGAGAGGGTCTAGTAGCAACCGGTGAAGAGGCGGGGCCAGGAGCTAGGACTCGACCCCTGCAACCACAAATAGGTGAGTACAAATAGGTGAGTACACACACACACACACACACACACACACATACACACACACCAACACACACACACACACACACCCACACACACACACACACACACACACACATACATACACACAAGACTAGTACCCAGACAAACTACGGGGATTGTCCTACGAAGAAAGGTTGAGGGAAATCGGCCTGACGACACTGGAGGACAGGAGGGTCAGGGGAGACATGATAACGACATATAAAATACTGCGCGGAATAGACAAGGTGGACAAAGACGGGATGTTCCAGAGATGGGACACAGACACAAGAGGTCACAATTGGAAGTTGAAGACTCAGATGAATCAAAGGGATGTTAGGAAGTATTTCTTCAGTCATAGAGTAGTCAGGCCGTGGAATAGCCTAGAAAGTGACGTAGTGGAGGCGGGAACCATACATAGTTTTAAGGCGAGGTATGATAAAGCTCATGGAGCAGGGAGAGAGAGGACCTAGTAGCAATCAGCGAAGAGGCGGGGCCAGGAGCTATGACTCGACCCCTGCAACCACAAATAGGTGAGTACAAATAGATGAGTACACACACACATACACACACACACACACACACACACACACACACACACACACACACACACACATACACACACACACACATAC